>NW_017256436.1:3262809-3334792 GCF_001594055.1 Mycetomoellerius zeteki
AAGAAGTTTATTCTTCGCCTATTCAATCAGAGCAACATTTGAGAAATCGTATCGTAGCTGCAGCGAACAGAATATCGCAAGAACAGTGCCTGGCTGCTACAAGAGCCGTGTTTGACAGATGCAATGCTTGTATTGCTGCAAGAGGTGCACATTTCGAACAAAATCTTCATTAAAAAGTTTATAAATAAAATAATTAAAATAATAAATTAAATATATTTTTTTCTTTTTTCGTGATTTCCTGCGAAACAAAGCAAAAAGGAGCATATGTCTATAGGACTTTTTTTCTTAGTTTTTTACTCCTCTACACGCTCCCGAAGTTTTGCCATTTAATTTGGAAACACCCTGTATAATAGAAATATTTCATCACGGATAATGCCGTGGATTGTATATATTAGAATACGTAATCTATTTTACTTACTTGAAAGAAAAAGATCCTGGAGGGCCTGGGCTGCTTGGCAGAGGAGAGCCCACGTTTCTGCAGCAGCAAGTCCTGTGCCTCGCAGGGTAAGGACATCCCCTGCCACTACTGCGAGTCCTGGGCCCCCGGTCACATCTGTCGGCATTCTATAAGCAAGAAAATATTTTTACCTGCTATTTTATAATTATTTTTAATTTAATTTATTGCGTACTTGTATGTAAACTACACAAATATTCGATAAAAAATTTAAGCACATACATTTTTATGTGAAATTTTTTAAATAGTTAAGGGAATCCTAAAGCGAAGCTCGAACTCCGACAAAATCACTAAATGTTGCTGTTTTTCCAGCGCATCGACATGTCTGTATATACTATCGCACCAACCTATCTCACGCAACCTATGATACATTCAGTCGCATATTCGTGTCAATTTTCGTATAACAAATTCGTCGCGATAAAGCGTTTAAGTCTAATTCTAAGAACTCGACGTTATTTGTTCCTGCAAATTACGTGTTTGTGGATCACTATTTTGTAAGTATAGGTTGGAAAACTTTCGTATCAAGCAAATGTTGTCACGACTTGACAGTTTGAAACGCCATGTTACACTAAGAAATGGTAAAAAATATATCAATTTCGAAATTTTTGGTCGTTCTCGGCATAAACTTCATCTCACAAACACGTATTAATGCGTATACTTTAATCCTGGAAAAGGATTTTCGAGAGAATCTGTGAAAGAGAAAAAAGTATTTGTTATACAAAAATTATATGATTTAGTCGATGATACAGGCGGCTTTAGGATCCCCTTAATGATAAATTTTATTTACGTAAAAATATGAAATGAAGATACACGAGATAGAATTTCGAATACTAGGACGACGATGTTTTGTTTTGTCTTATAGGATGAACATGCATAGAATCTGGGAAACAACACGATGGCAACGTGTTCCATAGCTCGTATCGCGAATAAACAAATGCAAACAAGCCGCCGTGTGCATATTGAAGGTATCGGGCTTGTTGCTTGCTCAGTCCCGTTTATATTAGCTCCTTTGTTCGATGTCACCTTGACGCATCGAATGAAGCGAATGAAGAATTATTTTACCTCCTGAGTAAAGATTACTCAGGTTTTTTTTTCATCACATGTCCAAACAGATACGTAGGTATACGTTTTCATTGCGATGAAAGTGTATTGCCTATATGATGAAATCTCGTTTATATCAAAATAATATCTTTGTTATCGGCAATTATCGCAGGTATAATTTTGGAGAACTCAATTTATTAAATTAGATAGAAATATACTTCTTACATAATTTTATTGTTTCCATCATATTGCTTTTTCTATCAATGTGTACATATTTGTACATTTCAAAGATGATTTCAAGAGAAAAAAATTATTATTACAAAATTCTTGTATAACTATTATCGCGTTGTAAAAGTAAAATCATAATATTATGAAAATAGAAAAGAATACTGGTTTGTAGTATTTCGTAAATTATATTTCTTCGGTTAAAATTGTTTTATTTTTCACACACACACACACAACACACACACACACACACACACACACACATTTTCTCTTTTTCTCATCCTTAGAATATAAGAAGAGAGCATCGAGATATGCGCAGATGTACCGTGAAAATCCTCGAGTTTTCTCACGGATTTATTTTTAATCAAATGTGTGATGCGATTCTTCTCTGTCTTTGGGTTCATATATAAATCTAATAACCACGCGAATTTCGACGTCATATGCACATCTCGAGGAACAATCAACAGATATACCGTCGTCAGAGAAAACAATAGACGTCAGTCCCGTTTTCAACTACGTTCTCCTCCGCGACTGCTCTTTCAAGCAGAGTAATCGCTATCGTTATCTGCCTTTCTCTGTTTCTCGCTGATTTCTGCTCCATCACATTATGAGAAGGGGACCTGTCTCGTACACGTTTGCGCGTCGCACAGGTCATGTTTGGATTGTATCAAAATTTTATCCACCACCTAATTATTGCGTCAAGCTGTTTAACATGAAAAGCAAATACATTCATAGACGTCTATTATATTCCAGTCTCATGAAAATCACAGAGGGCTTCAAAATTTTAGAGGTAATTTCAAAATTATGTCTATCTGGATTTAGGATAATTATATTATAATGATTAATAATAAAGAAAAGGTATTATGGCCAATGTAGATATAACGACTCCTCTTAATATCTTTGGTATTAGGTGGCGAATTCTAGTGATTATATAATTATAGAATTATTTGTTCAATAACTCGCCATTATATTATGACGCTAATATACCAATACACAATAATCAGCATTTATTATAACGCATTTTTACTTTTAAGCATTACAAAATGTTTTTAAGGTACATTTTAACATTTAATTACACGTACTTTCTCATTCTTCTCATACCTGAGTTTATTATCATACGAATATACAGTGAGTGCAAAAGTATTCGTACAAGGAAAATTTTTATGAAAAAAGCTTATTTGTAAAAAATAAACATTAATTAGCAACTTTATATCTAACTTTCTCGTGAATAGTGATTATCTTTGCTTACCGTATACTTTCTCCAATAAAATAAACGTTTGCGTATTATATCGAGAAGTTCGATGAACAGCGAGCACACGCACGAAAGTTTTAGATTATTGGGTTTCCCACGAAACTAGATTTCAGATAGTTCAGAGTCGATATATTCAGTCTCGCGAGCGTATTTCGGTCTCCTCTGTACTTTCTCGCACTTCTAACTTAGTCAGCTGCGATTGTCCTCTCTATTATGCGACAATCATGTCTGCAAGATTTCCGCTCGAAAAGCTGTTCTTCGTTTTTCAGCGCCATTTGAAATCAAGCAATACAGCTGCAGCAATTTCAATAAAGTTTTAATCTTCGGAGAAGTTTTGATATTATATTTTACGAATTGGCTAAAACAACAAAAGTAATCGAAGCTGTAAACTGTCCAAGCATGTATTAACTGTCGATATAATACTTCACTTTCGCGTGACATGAAGAAAATCTATCCTCGGAGTAAAACATCGTCTCTGGCGAATCCCAGTTTTATGAGACAAACCGCGTGAAATTCTTTGACCGTTCTCAATTCGTTCGCGATTGGTATGACTTTAATTGTAATTTGTTCCGTTGCACGACGGCTGTCAATTTACAGCGTATCTGTCTTTATTCGATCGAACATGAATATTCGTTCCGTACTGACGTGTATTACGCAATTCGCCAGCATTTCCCTATTCGGCGTGCGCGCAATACATATACACGCTATTTCAACTGCGCATGAACTTTATTCCATGAACTAAATTATAAATCAAACATAATCAACATAATAAAGCGAAGAAGGCCTTATTCCGTCAAAGTACCTAATAATATTTTTTGTGCGAATTTTACAATTTTCAGCTCAAGCAAACCGTGCATCGATTATTTGTCGAAATACAGTTTCAAAACCGACTAAACTGTAGCTGAATTATGTAATATCACCAATTAAATTGATAAGCAATTTAATATTAACATCAAACATAATCTTTGAAGTGTAATTTGTCTGTAGTAATTAGATGATAAATAGAGAGATGCACTTTGATCATACAACTGTCACGGTTATTTATAGCATCGATGAACACCTCGATTTAGCCTTCCGTTCCAGACGATCCATTCCGCGATTGAGAACTATCTCGTATGTTGACATTGGTTTACGCATCTCTAGATATCTTTCGATCGTTTTTAATCAATGAACCATCGTGAAATATAGTGACTGCGCGATGATGAATATCCAAGTTCGTGCATCCTGCAGTTCAAAGTGTTAGATTGCATTGTGATAGAATTTATTACGGGGATATTGCCTCGCGCATTCGCGTTGCAACATCAATCATATTTTCACCTTTACCATTACTGGAGGCTTTTAAATTGATATTTCATTAATTATGACATGTATTGTTTTTTAATTTTTTTAGAGTTAATTGTTTTTCATTTAATTTTTATAAGTCTTTATATTGTTTACTCTTTTAACGAGCGTTTCCATGTTAAATTTGTTGGTAATACTGATTTATATTATACGCCATCTTTAACTTGGTTTTCTTGACTTATATATTATCTACGGCTTATTTAAATGTTGATCTCTTCAGTACTTTATATTCTAGCAAAGCTGTTTTTTCCGTGTAATGTTCTGATAATTAAATTCAGCATTAAAACTATAATTTAATGTAGAAAAAGAAAAGAAAAGCGCATACGTTATTCTTTTTTCGATTAAAATGATCCAAAACTTTGTTGTTTGAAAGTTTTTCCTCATTTTTATCCATGTCAACACTTGCCGAAAAGTTAGAGCGTCAGTTTGAAACTTTTGTTCTTCATTAATATCACTATTTGTGATCCTCTATGGCAAAAAAATTAATTTTCCGCGACAAATATTCCATTTCGCGAAGCCGGGAGTTAGTTTTCCGCGGAGTCAGCCGGCGCTAAAGGAAAACGTCGAGAGCAATTAACGAGCTAATTCGGATAACGGCGTCGAAGTCTCTGTCGTTGCTCAACGCATAAAGTCAATTATTAAAGAGAAAGATCAATAACTTTAAACTAGGCAAAATATTTTACTGAATACATCAACTAGGAAGGTATAGGGTTTAGGGGAAAGATTATGCAGGGATGATTATGTAAGGAGATAGGCATTTTTCAAGTACTTGGTATAAAACGTTATGGCGTGTGGGACTAAAATATGGGGATGGGAGAAGAGGGAAAGTCTCTGAAGAAGATTATGTTGGATTATGTAAGATGGATTTTCGGTATAGATTTCTACACGCCAAGGTATGGATAATGAGAGAGTTTGCTATAGACAAACTGAGGTTAGAACGGGGAATAAGGGCCATAAGATACGAGAGGAGGATTAAGAAAACAGACGAAGCTAGTATATTAAAGTGCTGTTGGAAAAAAAAAGAAAAAATACAAGTGGGAAGATTTATAGAGAAAGAGAAGGCTTTCGTAATAGGAATGGATAGGGTATCGGAGCTGTGGAATTATTTAATAGGGATAGTGACGAGAGTTTAAAAGAAGAAATAATTAAGAGGGAAAGGGATGCTCAAAGGGAAGATAGCAAGCTCAGGACAGCGAGATACAATAAAACGTACAGGGAGTTTGACATAGGGAATAGAAGTCCCAAATATCTAAGGAAGAAAAATTTGATTAAGGTAGGCATAGGACAGGGTGTAGGGAGGCTAGTGAAAATTAGGTGCGGAAATAAGGAAGAAGGAAATAAATACTGGTTAAGTGAGGAGAGGAGGAAATGTATATTTTGTAGAGTAGATACAGATTGCACGGAACGTTATGTTGATGAGTATCAGAAATAAGTAGCTGGTTTAAGGCTGGTACTAAGTGGGGACAGAAAGGAAATATGGAGTAGATTTTGGAGCGAGGAACTGGACTAAAAAAATGTGAGGTTCTAAGAAATTTAGAAAAAGAAAAGGAAAAGGAGATTAGGTATGGATAAACGAGTATGGTTGTTATATTTGTAAACCAAGGCTCTCTTCTTGGCAATGTAAGCTGAAGATAAATATTCTATTCTACAAATATATCTTTGTTTTTGTTCGATGTTTTACTAATGGATATTGGCAATTTTGTTTTAATGTATTTTGAAACTGATTTTTTTTTGTTAAATTTTAAATTTTAAATGTTTTAATATCGTAGAGCAGCTATCGGCTTTTTTATTTTGTTGTGTAATTCTTATTATTGTGTGGTATCATATTATTAGCGTTATATTTATTTTATAAGATTATAATTTTGATAAATATGCTATTTCTACCAAACACATGTAATTTATTTTATATTACATTCGATCGTTCCAAGTATTAAGTTATTCTCGACATACATTGCGGCAAACGTGCAACTATTCATGCAACTCGGTCACCTTTTATGCAACGCCCGAAGCAGAACAGCATTGAATTATGTAATATTCGAATTCAGTCGCACAAGTTGAAAGAGACAGCCTTGAGTGTTTTTGACAGACTTGATCATCCGATAACTGGTTTCAGCTAATGTGCATCGAATATTTCATTTGCCGTTACGTTTCATTGGTTGGCGTTATTAATTTAATTTTCATTACTGCCGTTTCATTACTGTTTCTAAACCGCCAAATCGTATTTTTCCGATGTCAGTAATATGTCGGAAACATTTGCAAAAGACAGACAAATGCGCGTGTAATAACCTTAATACATCCGTTATGAGTGATCACGGGGGGTAGGGCGTTAATTTTAATTAGCGAACAATCAGTATCAGTTAGCAACGACTGTGGTGGAAGTCACCATTCTGATTTCACGCGATTTAATCAGGGCGCCAATCGAACTGTACGGTGTACAATCATGCAGGAAGTCCCAATTCATGTTCGTAATCGAATCAGCGTGCATGCAACTTCGGCGTTTTCAAATCGAGAACGTCAATAGAACAATTTAATCGAGAAGCAGTCAAAAATATGATGCCTATATAACTGGCAGAGTAATTTAACCTGTATAGAGAATCGATTTTCGACAAAACCGAACGGTTCATCGGCTATTCATGAATTGCGCGGAGCGAAATCGGTGCTTATGATGCGCCTATCACTGATGGAACGCTACGCATAATCTCAATCTGTGTCTGCCTACGATCGCGTGCATTCCTATACCCACCTTACACATTGTCGATCGGTGCGTCATAGCGCGGCGACGTTCGCGCTGTGATGATCTCGTGCGGTGCGAAAGCATGCGCCCGAGTACCCGGCAGGTAGTAAACGAGGCAGGAGACCCCGACGAGGAACAGGAAAAACAGGAACACGAGGTCGAACATCAGCAGAGAGTTCAAGGTCATCAGCTGCATCGTGCGCGTACAACTTGCTCCACCATTACACGCGTGCACCCACGCACCAGCAAACCCGTCGACGTCTACTACCACCACCACATACTACCTCCTTACTTCATCACGCGTCTCGACGTTCGACGTATTCCTGTTTGCACGAGCGAAACTCTTCACACGAGCCTCGACTTTTGGCGTTTTTGACTATGATAAAAGCGATTTCGCTCAGACCGCGAGCGCGCGACGATCAGTAATTTTTTATGATCATTTGTATGAAACTGTATTACGTCATACATAAATTTCGCGAGCTTTGTAAAGTTTATGAAAACATATCACATTTGTAAATCAATACAAGGAAAAGAATGTATAACTGCGTGAAAAAATTGGCTCGTATTTAAAAGGAAAATATCGGTTTTTGTTCCATTTGATTACATCGCTGTTGATATTTGCGCTGCTAAAATAAAATGCTTTGATGCAATAGTCCTTTTTATATACTTGCCGTAACGCAAGCAGAAAGCAATTAGTTGGTAATTAAAAATGTACCGAAACAACGAGACGATAAAAGTTGTAGATTTTTTGTTTCTTTCTTTTACGATGGAGTTTCGAAAACCTTTTTGAAAATCGAATTGCGGCATTTATGCGACCGATGATGGCGAGAACATGCCAGCACGACCGTGATAATTGAATTTCTCGCGAATTATTATCGAAAGTTATCAAAGCCAACGGCGCCAGAATTGTCGGGTCGCGCGTACTCCCATCGATAGGAATGTACGTGGCGATATCAGCGATTATAGATAGTACTTTCGTACTGAAATGAGCGCGGAATAATTAGCCTCATTATCGATTCCATTTATCTACGCGCATTCCGCCACTCACATAGTGATCTACGTCATTTCAGTGGAATTATCATTGATTCCTTTGAATCATGTGGAATCCGCGTGCAATTTGTTTCATTCCGCGCAAGTCTCGACGGCAATCGTAATCAATGATAATTTAATAAAGATGAGCAATTGTGCAAACTTGTCAAATTCATTATAGCTTTTCTGATTTTCCTTTATTTATCAATGATATATTTATAGAACAAATGTTATTATACAATGTTTTGCTAAAATTTCTCTGAGTATAGAGACAAGGTTCATAAAGCGTCCTATTAAAAGTGTGTCCTATTAAAAAGAAATATGACATTTAACGTTTTTTTTTCTTTTTAATAGGACACAGCTTTACGAACCTTCTCTCTGTACCCAGAGAAAAACATATATAGTAATGGGGTAACTATAAAAATGACAAACTATACAAGTTTTATATGTAGAATTAATATATACGAGTATACATAGTTGAATATATTTTTATAATTGTTGTAACTATAAAATAGTTTATTCAATTATATATATATATATGTGTACATTAATTAAATACAGATTGCTCCCTTACTTCAAAAGTGACAATTAAAAAAATGTGGTTTCAAATCATTAAAAGTGAATTAACTTAACTTCATAAAAAAATCATCAAAATCGTCATAACTAAAAAAAATTTTTTTTAATTTTCATAATTTAAAAAGAATTCTTTTAAATAAGCTGTGTGTGTGCGAGAGAGAGAGAGAGAGAGAGAGAGAGAGACAGAGAAGTGATAAAAATTAGGGATGCATCGGATCGTAAAATTACCGGATATCAAATATCCGGTATCCGGTCGGATATCCGAGAAAGACGAAAAGAAATTTCGTCGAGTTGGATATCCGACATTTTCCGAATATCTGATTGGATTTCAGGAAACTGTCTTCTAAAAAAAAAAACCAAAAGAAGAGCTATAGAGAAAAAATTGTATTTTGCAACAATAAGATATTAATATGGTATTATGAATATGCATACTCATTTCTAAAACATTTATATAATAACAAATTAACAATTTAATGATATAAAATTTCAACCGGATATATATTCCTAGATACTAATAATTCCGGCTATCCGGTCGGATAGTAAAAAAAGTGCCGGATAATACCGAATATCGGATACTTTCCGGATATTTGATGAATCTCTAATAAAAGTATTTGATCATGTCAAAAATATATTCTCTTTACTAATATTATTTGATTAGTCAATAATTTTCGGTCAAGTTGAAAAATAGTTTTTCTTTGCTGGGGGGAAACGCTTAATTTTTTTAGTTATTTTGACGTAAGAAAACCTTTTGCCACCTTTATAATTGCTACTACTATTTCTTTCTCTAAGTGTGCAATTCCATTAACTGGATTTATTCGAACGAGATTTAACACTTTCGTCTAACTCGTCATCGACTTTATTTTAACCTCTGTTCATTGAATGGATACTCGACTGTGAGAATATGAGCTCTATCTCGAAATAATTGCCACTAGATCCTCTCGAGAAACGGCAAATCGAAAGCAGCGCTCGAAAATCATTTAAACGTACATACATCTGAAAGAGACAGAAGAATCGGCGACCTTCCTAAACACAATAGCCACGAGCTATTGGTTGCAGCGTTAGCAATACGGCGGAAAGAGGAACGGTTTAAGCACAGAAAACGCGTGACACAAGCAGACCGATCGATTGACGAATCGCAATTCTGCGCTCGAAGCATAATTCACATCGAGAAGATAGGTACTTAAAAATTATGGAGTGCACTTTACGGAACAAAACGCAGAATGAGGCAACATTACTTGCATTCAACGAGATTTACGAAGAAGTTATATGTTAATTGTATACATTTTATATAAGTAATTAAGTAGAGAATATTTCAATTTATTATTTTTTCATATCTGCGAGATTTTTTATTTGAGGAGATTATTTTTAAATTTAATTTAATTTAGGCCTTTTTTTTATTGAATGACCAATCACGGATAAAAGATTACCCGCATCGGAGTATCTGCACGTACGCGGCTGAGTGATTTTCCAGTTACGCAAATTTTCCAGTATCCGCCGGTCCATTCAGTCGGTCTCGCCAACGCGACGCGTCGACTACCGGCGGAAATTTACGGGATGACATAATTTCCGTGCAGCCCGATGCCCGCCCAAAAAGGCGAGCCTCATCTTTGTGTCAGTCGCTCGTCCGATCGTTGAATATCCGAGAAAATTCATAAATCATCGACTGCGGAAATATGAAGGTCATAGATCGATATGGGAAGCTATTTTGAATTCTTTACCTCCAATACTAAATTTTTCACGTTGTATTTGTTATCACTCGTCGCGAATTTTCACAAATAGAAATCAGAAATATTTGCCTATCGCATTATGTATCTTGAAACGCTTCAAGAAATAAATTTACACAATTTTTATTTTTATTTCCCAATTATTATAGTCATACATCAATATAACCAAATTAATTGTCTTGAGTCTAATTTGCCCTTAACTTTTTGCAACAGATTTATTAAGGATTACCAATTGTCAAAGATTTTTATGTAGAAATGTTTGCAAAAAGGAATCTCGAAAACATCACAAACGAGTTTACGAAAATTGTCTTTTTTTTATATTTTCTTTGTTACTATAATTAAATCTGTCTAGCTTTAGTCTTTAGGTATCTTTAAACAACGTAATACCTTTTGTAATTTACAAAATGGAAAAGTAGCAATCGAGTCGCACTTCAAAGCGGCTCAGACGTACTATTAAGTAGGGACGGTAGTCACACGGACGGGCAGAAAGGGGAACAGAAAATAAATCTACCTCTCTTTGCCAATACGACGGTCTGTGAGGAAATAAAAGAAGTAATAAAATTATTCCATCAGTGGATTTAACTTTTCTCCAGGACTTAATCCGCGTAGATCAGACGGAGCATTCTTAATTTGAACTTCTTTCTGAAAGGAGCAGCTTTCTTCTTTCCGCGCGACTGTTCAGCAAAAATCCGAAGATTTTTCTCATGAAGAAGATTCGTGATATCGGTATTGCGTCTGCGATAAACATAAGAAGCGAAAACGGGAAATGTCATGTGCGTTCGCCAGCTGTTGCGTATTTTAAAGCTCAAAAGCGTAACGCGCGTGTTTCACGGTGTGACACGTGCTCCGTTGCATAGCATCTCGATAAATGGGCCACTGCTATGCAACAGAATAGATTGCATCATGATACTCGAAAATGATGGTCTTTGTTCGCCATGTCAGCCTATCAATTTCCTTGTTTACGGAAAAGGAAAGCAAAATGATTAATCCTAGAACTATCTATGATGAAAAGACATACCTTTTCGAAACTTTTCTAAATTATTTATTAAAGGTAATTAATTTAAGGAAAATTTTGAATTTCTGTCATTATTCCCAAATTTTTTAAATATAACATAATGATCACGTTAAAAAGAAAATTATACATATATGGTATTAAAAAACGATTGCAATTATTACAGACAGCCATATCTAAGATATAGCGATTTTTGTATTAATATATTTCCTTAGATTATTTTTTGTATAAAAATAAATAACGTAGATGATTTATTATGACTTTGGATATATTGTTGTGGTAACCCGCATTAAGATGTCACTCTACTGAGTTTAACGTATTCATTGAATGATTAATACATCACAATGACACGTAGAATACCGCTACCGGACAATTATGCTTGATCGAGTGCAGAAATAAAATCTTTCGTTTCTTAATGTTGATTTTTACATTGGAGACGTTTATGCGAGGACCGTGCATGTCCAACATAAATGTACTTAACGAAAAGAGAAAGTCATTCATGTAAATATAAGTGCAGTTCTATAACGGCGTTCATTTGAAGCTAAACCGGAAACCTTTTATTTCTATTGGAATTTATTTAATGTACCGAGAAAGTGGATTAATTTTCTCAGTAATGATAATGTGACCTTAAATGCATTTTCTTCGCCGGCGCGAATTCTCGCAAGTTCAACACAATGTCCCAATAGTTTCTCTCCTTCTCGCCTTTCGCGATGGGAATATTTCGAACCGATAGAATCCCAGTGGGATTTATGCTAATTTCAAGATCAGGTACGGCATAGATTGCGTGGTAAATGACGTGTGAAAGGACTAGATAGAAAACGTTGTAATGTACGATATTGGGTTTTGCAGCAAACGCGGCTTTAAAGCGCGCGAAAATAGGACGAATAACAGCGACCGATGATACCTGATGAAAAGGTCCCCGGTGGCATCCTCCTTTTTTCCTTTTTCCCTACTTTTCCTACTTCTCGAAGAAATTCGCTGGATATCGAACAAAGGTGGAGAGAAGGATGAGTACAGAATGGTCTACGTCGCTACTGAGTAGTTGCGACAGATATAGACCATGAGATAAACGACGTATTACCGGTATAAAGCAACTTCCTCGACGCACGGCGACAGCTATACCTGTCAGCGTGATGTACCACTGCACTCGTATCTTTCCCATAGCCTCTTTTCTCGATCCAATTCAACGAATCTGTGGAGTAGGTACGTGCGTTACACAAAGCATGGGATATGCGTTAGAACGTGTACGTGGAATACGATGAGATCGCGCCAATACCGAAACGTGAAAATACGACAGAAATCTCAGAAAAAAGAGCAAAAGCAGAAAAAGAATGAATTGACTGGAAAGTGCGAATTGAATTTTCGTAAAATTTCAATATTGTAGCGCAACGTGTAACATACATAGATAAGAGATAAATTGGATAATAACGCTGTTCGATGAAGTCACTTTTTTTTTCTCTCCGAAGTGCCACATTCCGAAGATTTTTTTGTATTGAACGCCATATCGTTGATAGAATTTACGTAGCACGACGAGATTTTAAGTAAATTGAGGTGAAATGGAAAAAGATGACGATTTTAGCGATTTTGACGATTTTCAACATTTTTCACAGCAAAACAAAATCTTTTTCTAAATAAACACAGTATCTAAAAATATAATTCAATAGCTTTTAAATAAATTTTAATTCTTGATTATACAATAAAAATCGTCAAAATTTTCATGTTTTGTCTACTTCAACTCAATTTACTCAAAATCCTGACATGCTACGCAGATTCTACCAACGGTATCGTGTTCAACACAAAAAATATCTTCAGGGTATGGCACTTCAAAGGGAAAAAAAGCAATTTTTGTTAAACCGTGTAATTATAAAGAAAGTTTAAAATTTAGACAGTCATAACTGAATAAAAATAAGTTGTATACGATCATGAACTAAAATTTATTTAAAAGCTCTTATGTGTGAATTATATTTTTAAATGCCGTAAATTTTATTTAGAAACAACTTTTTTGCCATAAAAAATGTTGAAAATTGTCATGAACGCGTTATATATTATGATATTTCGGAAAGAATTTAGGTATTGGACAATGTAACGAACAAAGCTTCATTGTAAATAACGATGTATAGGTATAAGAAACATATAGATTTATTGTTTTGTTTTATTTAAATTACGACAGTGAGCATCGTAATTTTCTTTATCAGCAAAATCTGAAGTCAAAATTGCCGAAGCGAAAATCCAATCGGCCATAATCGGATCGGTGTGATATCAGATATGTAAACGCGAATTTCCCCTCTCTCTCTTGATTACCTAACCTTCCGTTATTTGTAACGATGCGGCAATCGCATATTCATTAGGTGCATTGCATTTATCTCGCACTTTGTGTAATCATTGCATCATTACGCAGCTGTTGAATTTGATACCAATTGATCGTGATTTTAGCGGTCTAATTTGATAATTCGATACGCATCATGTGTGAAAAGTTATGTGTTTTACGTGCGTGACGACACGTGCGCTGACTTTGATTTTGTCGTTTAATGGACCATTCAATTTTCACGACGCGACGGTCCAGTCTGGATTTTATTAAACGGCTTTCTGATGGTCATGTTTTTCTTTCTTCTTTTGGCTTTCAGTTCTTACGCTTCGGTGAGTCTACCTCCGACAAACACGCGTCGGCGATAAAAGCAGCGTTTTCCGCAACTGAGGTTTTTCTTGGGAACGATGGTAACACGATCGCGTGTTTTGCAGTTTTCAACGCACAAATCAGTTTGAATTATTACTCGCTTATGCTAATCTGTATGAAAAGAGTATTTAATTTAAAACAAAATTTGATAATATTGCGCTAATTACATATTGTGCAACTAATAATATGTATAATAAAAATATAATTTAAAAAAACTTAATTTATTGGACAAAGATCAAATATCATCTTTAAGCGTTAACGTTAAAAAAAATTATTTATCGAAGTTGTTACAGTTATACAGATTTATATAAAATCAAAAAATTACAACAAATATACAATATATAATTTATTGTAGCTTGATTAAACAATTTCGTAATTTGTAATTTAATTTTTTTCTCCCTTTCTTTTTCTAAAAGCTTAACACGCGTTGAATACGTAAAAACTTTCGGTAGAGGTACACAAAAAGGATCCAATATAAATTTGTCTACAATAAAATTATTCTCAATCGTAGCACGATGAAATTTTCAACTTTTGGTTGGACAAAATTACACTCGACGACAAGAAGAAAATTTTCACATGAGACGTCCGGTCTCTCCGCGTCACGATTAAACATGAGTACATCTTGGGCGGTCACAGTTGCAGAAACGAACATAGAAAAATGGCTGACGTACACGGTGCGCGAACGCGTTAAACGAACCGCGACATCATAATTTCCAGCGGATCGCGATAATTTAATTTCGCCGGAATGAAAAATAGCGCGCCTTCACAAAGTAGACCGACCTTGCGCGAGGAATTACATCGTGCATTCGCGCCAGGAGTGTGGGACCCCGGCGCGGGCGTTCCATAAGTCGCTAAACTGGGAAGTAACCCGAATTCCTTATCGAATTTCCAGTACATTATTCCTCATGGAAAATTACAATTCGCATAGCAGAAATATGAGTCATATTAATGGTTTGTAATAGAACGACAGAAATTACTAGTAGCATCGACAATGTGCGCGAACACGAAATAGGATAGCTTTAGGAACAGCTGTCATGATGTAAGTACATGTGTGAGTCTAGCGTACCATTACATACATATTTGATATGCTATAAAGAAATACGAGAGAAGCTATATTTTTATTAAAATTCCTTATTTTAAAAAAATTCTTTATTCTTTTTTAAATTCTGTAATTATATTTATACTAAAATTTGTGAGATAAGTCTATTTAAAAAAGTGATTGTACCTCATTTTTTAAATCTAAATTAGATTATTAATTCTTTTTTATTTGAAATGAACGATTAATTCTTTTTCGGCATGCTTTTTATGCACGTAAATTGTCTGTGATTTGATTTTTTATTTCGTTTGTGGAGTTCTATTCTGCTGTCTAATATACACACATACACATATATGTTCAAAAACCGATAAAATAGATTTTATTTTTTATTCTGACGTTGAACTGGCAACAAATCCTGTTTCACGTGAGAATATTTTTCTTTGTTTTGTGTCACAATCGACTCGCAATGAAGTTTTTACTGTAACTTTTTTCGCGCCAAAATTGGCTTGATAATTAATCCGAAATAACGAATTCTCTCTTATAAATTACACATTGAAATCTCGCGCGTCTGCAGCGTCGTGCAGCAATAATCTTTTCTTTCGCTTTTATTTAGTTTCAAAATCTTTTATCGCTTCCTCTCAGTTTCTAACACGGCCGCAAATTGGATTTCTTACCAACGTGGAATTCATTCTGTCGCCATGACCATGTATCGCTTTTGTCAGCTGTTTCTATATTACGTGCTTTTTCATCCGATTATGCTGATAAAGTCTCACCTCCCAAATTCGATATTTTAGAATTCTTTTTTTAGAATAGAAAAACTCTTGTATCCAAAAACCTATCTAAATTTCAGAATAATTAATGATGAAAACTTGTCGGAAATTTACCCATATTTCTCTCAGACGGCATTTTTATGTATACACAACCGTAACTCGTTAAGGGAAGGAGTTGAAAGAAGTCTGGCGTCTCGTGTGGGATTAAAAGACCAAAAAAGAGAAAAAAAATGAAGACTCGTGCAAATTGCGCGCAATGGCGTAACCATGTACATACATCATTAAAGCCAGTTGAATCTTCCAAGTAGAAGTTAGCCAATATGTCTGGGATAAAAATTTTAATTTACGAAGAATGTCTATTCGTACACACAGACCTTTCTTTTGGCCACTTGCTAAATATCATAACAGTTCTTACTTTCCTTTATTTTCTTTTAAGCATTTGTTGAAAGAAAAGAGTCTACGACTGCCGATAGAAAATAATACAGCGTGTTGATGTTTTTGCTCAATTGCGCGTAAACTTTTATCGAGAAAAATGGAAGAGACGTCACGATGTTTCCGGTTACGATAGTTGTGCAGAGTGGATGGGAATTTAGGAGAATCGCCTTCCATAGTAATCGTCCTCTGCGGAAATGGTGTGATTTATAGAAGAACATTCTATTCAAGGGTGATATGGTGCGAAAATAATTTTGTCATTTTTATCCTGGAGTTCTTTCTTCGGAGAAACGAAATATTAATTAATATTATTATTTAATTAATTTTTATTATCTCACCATATAGAATACCGTAACATATTGTGCATTTAGATTAGACGTGGAAAAGTAAGCTGCGGGGCCAAGTAAGCTTCTCTTTTTCCTTTGACTAACAATTAAAAATAACCTGCTTACCATCATTAATAATTAATAATTAATATGAATTTGAATATAAAAAGGTTAATTATTTTTACGTCAAACATTGTTGAAAACACGAGGTCAAACAAGTTTGAACGTAATTATTAATAATTTTATTTTAGAAATGTCGAGCGTAATAGATAATTTTTATTTATTGCACAACCTTCGAAAATTTTTGAAGAAGACGAATTGTATACGAAAATCTTTTGCTGTTATGCACGAAAGTGACAGGAAATGATTATGCGACTTATATCAGGAAGTAAATATCGCGGGATATCGTCGTCACATTGCTCTTCGTGACGCGATTCATCTTCTTTTAAAGGGAATGACTCGCAAATGGTAGAAAGTGAATAGTATAAGAGAATAAAAAGGATTTGAGTGGAAGAGAGAGTATTTATGTTCTGAATGCGAGTTTATCTTTCCTATTTTTATACATAATTATAGATATTTTATCACATTTTGACATTAAAAAATTTATTTTAAAAGTTAATTAGTTTAATAAATAATGTTATTATTTTTTATTTCTAGAATCAAAGTTTCGACGAAAATAACGTAATCTTTTGTAGTTCCTAATTACGGATTTATTTCTTCTTTTACGAAAGAATTAAGTTTAGAGAGAAAAACAAACTTCCTTGGTCATTTTTCTCAATTTTGTAATTTTAATAATACATTTCAGTCGAACAAAAGAAACTTAAAGAATTATGAAAAAAACCGTATACTCTACTTTGGAAATGCATTTATAAAGGTTTAAGTAACATCATCATCGAATTTGGTTTCTTGAAACTATAGATGAAACCTTTGCCACCGGGTAGGTATGACAGTAGTGAAACATGATGAAAGAAAAAGGAGAATAATTCTTTCTACTGGAGCTTCATTAAAGACGCAATCGACTTGCCGGTTTTAATGAGGTATGACGACCAATGAGGCCGCGAACGAAGAGCTTCCGGATTTCGTTCACAGACATCTTATTTACTTCCTTTGTAGCAGTTTGCAAATTATGTAATTGTATTAATAACCTCGTTTCTCCTCGAAGAACTTTTCATGTTTTCAGAATCATTCAGAATTTTTCTGTATCATCTACGAGAATTTGTCTATGAAATTTATGTCCTAGAAAAAATGTCATGCACAATTATAAAGAGAAGGTTGCGGAAAAAACATTTTTTACATGCAAATTAAACATGTATTCGCGATACGCTTATATGCGTTTATTTGCAATACGCTGTTAATAAAATTTTTAATTTAATTTTTTCACTGCCCTTCTCACACAAGAACCCAATTACTTGTTTTAATTAATTAATTACGAGCTCTTTCATTTTGTGTAAATGGTAGTATATATTCAGTAGTGTTTAAATAACAATTCGTTGGAAATACGAATGTTTCCAGTCAATGAATCAACATGTCCAAAGCAAGTCGTGCGAAATATCATTAATACGAAAGTTTAATGTTATTATGTTTCATTACTGTTTTGGACCGTTATAAAGAGGTTATGCTACATTGAATTAGCGAACACAAAACAACTCTTTTATGCTGTTATTGTTAGTCGATACGAATATTGTCAATATGTACAAAATTCTAGTATTATTACTCAATATAATTCGCATATTTAATTCACTTAATAATATGAATCGAGATAAATTAAAATCCAAATTGCCGATATAAATTTGATTAACATTACTGTATGAGAAAGGAAATTTCTTAAAGGAAATTGTACGATGAAATATTAACATTACTAGCTGTAATATTGATTATGTCGAGGTATAATGCGTTTGCTTGAAACTAATTAAAGTTAAGGAACAAAGGAAGAATTTTGCGTAATAAACATACCACTGTTTCTCGATCGCATAACCTGTTTTCTCCCATTTTTACTCATCATTATATTACGAATTTACTTTTGCAATTCCACCCTAAAAGATGTTACTTTTATAAAAATTGTAAATGTGATGAATGTCAGATTTAACAAATCTAAACATTTTTTATAATTTATGAAAAAAAGATTCAAAGTTACAAAAATTCATTTTTTTGATCATATTAATATCAATTTATTGAATTCTTTGTTTTTTTATTTGAATATTATAAGTTATAAAGCTTGTTGGCACAGTTTTCACAATTTCGGCATTAGATTTTTTAAAGAAATAATTATGATTAAGATATACTAATATGATAGAGAGAACTTTTTTTTTTACATTTTCGTACTAATAATGGTTCTATGTATAATTTCTTTACAACTATATAAATAAAATACGAATATACTACATTTTTTGTAGTTAACTTGGCCCGATATGTGGAATAAATTGACATACATATCATGGTATTAGTTGCCTTTATGATAGACTCTATATTAAATTAACAAAAAAAGTAATAGAAATAAAAATTAGATAGTAGATGCGTACACACACACAACTTCTTATTAAAAATTATATTTTTTCAAGTTATTTTGTAATCATCAAACAGCAAAATGTTGTTACAGAAAAACAAATATATGTAAATTATTTCTATCTTATTTTATTATAGAAATATCAAATATAAAATGTTTTGTCAGAGTTAAGTTGTAATTAAATGTTCACACGTGCGGTACAATATGTGTCAACCTAATCTTTTTTTATATATGAGCCAACGTACCTCACCCCTGGACACGTCTGATTTTTATCATTTTATTATAACAAATTACCATTATTACTCAAAATAACATGTCGTATACTAATAGACACTTTTCTTTTGACTAATAAACTTAGATTTACTTTTTCAAGCCGAAGATATTAATACGAAATTATGAAATGCTAAAAAATTTACTTGCCTCCTCTTGAATCAGATTTTTCTCTTTTTTTATTGTAATACTTGTCTGATTTAAATAAAACTTAGGGAAAAATATCTACGTTATAAAAGAAATATTTTGCATTAACTTTTCCATTGTTTCTTTCATCATAAACACATAAATGAACGCAATGCCAACTTGTTTCTTGTGCCGAGTTCTGGGGTCTTCCCTATTAGTTTAAAATTTCGTGGAAAAATTATTTTAGAGAAAATCGATTGTTTGATAAGAAAAAAAGATCATACAAGAAAGGCTTAAATAAGATTGAATGTCTCTTGTAAATGATAATTTATATTAATGTCCGTCATTTAAATTTTCGATGTTATTTTTACGCAGTTTTCTATATTTTTCCGATATTTTCCGCAGTTTCACACTCACGCATTCCCCGTATAAATATCCGCGATTACTACATTCTATTGCACGAACATTGCGTAGGAGTACCGCCAGTTGTGTGATATTACGGAAATATTGTGCGATTCAGTACGATAGATATAGTCATCCGGTTTTATCACGCCCGCGCATCATTTTGGACTTCTAGTGAAGAATTGTTCACTTGTAATGACGCCGAACTTTGAACTTTATACTGATTGTGAGAAATTAATTTAGTCTGTAGTGGACATGAAGCCGGAAACGGTATAATTTAAATAATGAAAATGCCTATATTCGATGTTAATTCACGTGAACAGAATTTAGTCATGATTACTGAAATTACATCTTCTTTCTTCAATTTTCAATTTAATCTAAATAATTTTTGATAGACGTATAATATATATATATATATATAAATTAACGAATTGTTAACGAATATGTTAACGAATTAGATCATATATCTTTTATTGTTCCTTTTCTTTTCTAATATGAAAGATGAACTTTGTAAATTTTACGAGAACTATGGTATATGAGTTGTTATTATGTTATATACATATATATAATGTATATTATATATATATAAATATAATTATATATATATAAATATATATAATAAATATACACACATATATATACATTATTTATTTATATATAATTCTCTAAAAATCATTCTACGTATTATTCTGTTATCAATCATTCTATTATCAAAAGTTTCATGAAATTTTTGATCGATGAACATGTGATAAAGTTAGAACTTGTCTATTATATAATTTATTCGTAAATCCAAACCGCGAGTTTGAAGAATAGAAATTGTGGACGGAGCTCCACGTGGTATCGAACTTCTAATCAGAATCGTTACGCTCACGCAACGTTGAAATACTTCGACGCACTGAAGAAGACTTAGAGATGATTATCTGCATTTTCAATACTTCGTCACCGATCACCATTGATCGCACTTTGACAAGCGATAACTTTTTTCTCTTTTAGTGCAAACTAAGCGCGAATCGAAGTAAGCGCGACGAGGGGATAAAAGCTCTACAAAAATCAACCTTTCCGAGTTTCAAACAAAGCCGGTCTCAATCGGCAGTCAATCACGATCTCGCGTTAATCGATTTCTTTGCGAGACTTTTCTCGGCGGATACAATTTCTCGCGGTCTCGTAGCTAGGGTTGCTTGCAACGTGAATGCTAGATGAATACTGAGGTACGTCACATCGGGCGCCGGGTTTCAACCCCCTTCTACGTGTGCTTCTCATCCCTCTTCCGGTTCCCGTTACCATCCCCCCGCTCCACTCCTTCATCAGACGCGCATCCACCCACGCAACTGTTGCGCCCCCGCCCGATTCTGATCATTCCTCAGCATTTCGCCGACCATCCAGCGAGCGCATGGTGGCGAGAATCGAACCACGTGGACAATCGATCGCAATCGCGATCGTGTTCGCGCATTAAAATATTCATGCAGATTGTATTTAGTTAAATGTGATTAATTATATCGATTTTTTCAACAGCTAGGACTGTCATTAATAAAGTTAACAGCGATATCGCTGCTTAAAGAAATTAATTAAATATATCGACCTTTCGACATTTCAAGTAAGTTCGTAATGCCGTTATAAATTTGATTAAATCGTCACTTTTAGAGCGATAAATGATCTCAGAGGCGGGCGACTGATACTTACAATTTAATTAATTAACTGCCGGCTGTAAAATCTGGACTAAATAGTTGCCGATTAGGCACAATGAAAAATGGACGTAGTTGTTTTGTAATATTAAGTAAACTTTTTAACTTTTGACAAGTTGGGAGTTAAAATTTCTAACACTTTGGTTTTTTCGCACTATAACGTCTCCAACAGACTGAATCTTACTTTAGTTAGCACTAAATCTGTCTTAATTGCTTAGATCAGAACTTCTGACTCGCGATTCACCTTAATTAAGACGTAATAGACGCGTATCGGCAATCAACTCTCGAGATGTACATGGGTTGTCGATCTCTCCGTAATTAGACGAACGATTCACCTGCATTTATTACTTTTTTCACAGTAATATTAACAGTTATTTTGTTATTCAGTAAATTATTTTGTACTTGCAAAGTAATATAAATCAATGTAAAGAATGGATCATTAATATTAAAACACGTATTTCTTGTTCGTAGATTTTAGATCTTATTTTTTTATCACTTCTTAACATATTTTATTTATTAATGATAACAGTTATCTTTATTTGTTTATATTTATTATAAAGAAGAAACATGATCATTTATTTAATTAACATATGTGTGTGTGTGTGTGTTACTTTTGTAAATAATACTCTTCTGTAATAATTTTCTGTACTGCAATTATGTTAGATAATCGAAATTGATAGTGCTAATATATATATACATATATATATATATTATATATACTATATATATATATATCGTACCAGATCGATAATAATTATTTTAAAAACTCGATATTTTTTTTTATCAGTTTGAGCAATTTAGATTATGTTTTTAAAGAAAAATATAAACGATATCGTGTCAAGATGATATGCGATAAACGAGAACAATTATTTAAAAAACATACAAGTACAAATTTATGAAAATGTGTTAATCGATTTCTCGTCGAGCGCGATCAAAAAAGCCGGGAATAAGTTAATATTCTTACCTCGAGACAATTCTTACAACGCAACGACTACGATGTGTATATGTCGTACTTTGTAAACTTGACTCGAACAATGCATAAAACACGTTGGCACATGTAACTCGTCTTTGCCTCTAACTAATTAGCCTAGATTTATTAACGGCAGTTTTGTAACGGTCGTAGAATTCTTACGACCAGTCTTCTGTCGAGGCGGCTTAATTAATTACTCCCCCGTAGGGCGGAGATGGTAATAATGCGTTTCTAATTAGTTGCGTTCGTGCGAGCGTGAAATACTTACGAGCCTGCAACCAACACGAGATAAACGAGAGAGAGAGAGAGGGGGGAGAGAGATGCAGAAAAGATGTTTGCTGTTAAATAATTTTCTTTCGTTAAACCTGCAATTGAAAAGCACAGGCAATATGAACAAAGAATAACAGATTTCAATTTTATTAGAAATCGTATATCGATCCAGTATACACAGTTCTTGATAAATTTAAATCTGTTATTCCTTGTTTCTATTGTCTTGCTTTTCAATTGTCTGAGATTTTATTTTTCGCACACTTTTAAAGAAGCATTGATTGAAAGATAAAGTAAACTCTTGAACATCAGATGTCGGTATAATTAGTATTAAATCTCATATCGCTTTCCAAACTTTAAGCGTATGTACATTTTACACATATACCTACTATTAATTAAATTTAAATACTAGTGAGACTTCAGTGAAAGAGCTCTTTTCCAGTGCGAAAGAATTTGTTCATCGACAGAAATTAAATTTACTAGATTTCTCTCTCTCTCTCTCTCTCTCTCTCTCTCTCTCTCTCTCTGTGGGTGTATGTATGGGGGGTAGGTGGGTGTGGGTGGTGTGTGTGTGTGTGTGTGTGTGTGTGTGTGTGTGTGTGTGTGTATGAAAATTCATATAAAATCACTTAAGGTATCTCGCTCGCAAAGTCTCTCACTGAAGTCAATCTTGACAGTTCTCGAGCATCAGTTGGACTCACGCACGGTCTCCAAATGGAACATGATCTCGGGATGTACGAAGCGTGACGTTCGCCGACAATTTCATGAATAATTGAACGTGTGCTTTAAGCGAACCGTGACGTATTGGCGGGGTATCGGCTCGTCTTGCAAACAGAATATTCTACCTAACCGTCTGGACTTGATTGATTAACAGTTTGCACTGAATTTTGAATCGCCAACGGAGTCTTACACAATTTGTTTGCAACAAATAGGAATAATTTATACGCCACAATTGAATAATGCTTTGTACATTACAACTCAATTGAATGGATTGTAAATGCTTATCTTTTATATGCAATTGTTTTTTTATTGGTTATAGTAAAAAACTAAGCATATTTCTCTCTTGAAGTCACCAAAGTATATTCGCTTACTTATTCTACAATTTTGATAATAGGTGTCTCCCTTCCCTATTTTTAAGTTTTGAAAAAAAATATGAACTTTTTATCAGATTAATCCTGTATAGTCACTATAAATGATATAAATATAATAATTTATATCCTTAAACAAAATATTCGTAAATCTTAGATTTTATTAAGGATACCATGCCTTTATATTTGAAAATAAAATTAATTATGAATGTCAACTTTATTTGATTGGGGATATAAACAAATACAATTTGATTTTTACACTGGTAATAAAGAATTTACATTGCAATGTAAATAACGATTTAGATTGGAATTAATATTCCTGGGATATGTAAAACTTCATAAAAAGCGAAATGTAATTAATAATTTTGCGTAACGAGGATAATATGAGTTGCACAATTTTTTATGTAGCTCACGTCTTTGTGTACGAGATGTTGAACATCATGAATGCAAATTTTGTGAATGTGATTTTCGTGTCGGCATGTCACGATATAAATATTTTTCAATGCTTACAACTTATGGTGATCCTAGTACTGCAAAAATACTTGATGAATATTAAATATTACTACCATCAATGCATCCTACGATTATTAACGTATACAATATTACAACTCAACTGTATTCCGTACTGTAAAAAAATATTAAAAATAAATAAGTACGCCCATGGGCAAAAAGAATATTTAATATCAAAGACAATTTTTCTTTTCGTGACATTTTCGTTCTTTTTTTAGAACTTAAAATACATAGGAATGTTATATGCGCATAAATTTTTATTTTAAAACTAGAGGCGATAATGTGTAAAATTTATCCTCGTTTTCTTGTTTTAATGAGTTTGTGAGCAAACAAATTGAAAACTTTGTAAAACTTCATATCAAATGTTATTCATCAACATTCCGTTGAAATCAATTTATTAATGCGTCACCACGATTTTACTCTTGAATCGCTTTCTTATTTGCTTTCCTAGCACGAAAAACAGGTATCTCTACGTCGAATGAACCATTTTTTTGCCACTAAGAATAATTCCAGAATAATTTGCATCTGATAATTACATCTGAAAGTTCAGCGTGAAACTTTTCCTTCCGAAGAATGGAAAAATTCGATTTTTCTATAAAAGGATTTGTTTGGATGCAAAATTTGAAACGATATGTAAAATGAGAGAATTTGTTAACAACAGGTGCAATACATTTTAACAAGATTAGTTTCATATTATATCTTTAAAATAGTAATACAGAAATTCACAATCTGTGTATACCTTTATTTTTATATATCATATTTTTATATAAATATTTAACAGTAGACCTTTCTGCTTAAATTATCTACTAAAACATTTTAATTCTTTGGCGAAGATCAAGTTCCGATATTTGTGTTACCATCTGCGAATCGACTAATTGTCGGTAGATGAAGATAAAGCATGACTACAAAATAAATGTCGTGAATATATCGCCACGTTAAACGTTGCTGACTAAAAAGTTTAAAATGATTTTATCATTGTAATGATTTAACGAAATAATCCGTATTAATTCAATTTCTTACCTGATGAATTCCTATAAATATATACTTTTTCGTTTAATTTTATTAAAATTAATTTTTATTTATAGATATTAATCAAATGTAATTTGATGAATATACTGAAAGTTTTAAGAGTAATATATTAGTATTATTTATGTTTTACATATTTATATATTGTTTATCTAAAAAAAGATTGTGATAATTAATAATGCTATTAAATAGATATGACATATATTTACTGGTATCAAATAGTTAATCATTTGTTTTATTCAATAATTGCATATTATTTATCGAGTTTTATCATTCTATTCTCTTTAATGTCGATTAAAACGAAAAGCTCGTGACTGTTTAAACACTTACATTGGCACAAGGCTTTCATAGAAGCAGCGATAAAGTTTGCGCCAATGACGGAACGTAATTACGAAGAATTCTAACGAAGCTACCGGCGATGCTCAGAGCGAATAAGAAGGGAAGCTTTTAAGACTATGATGAAAGCTGCCATAAACACCTCCGTAGATTCCTTCCTTGACTGTTATTTTGACCTTCGATTTCATCTTAAATATCTCTCCGTCTTCTTTTATTATTCTTAATTTAAATTTGCAGCCGTGTTAAATCGAGGTTAGCTTGGATCATTAACATAGTATAAGCTTATATATGATATACCTTGAATAATGAATTTTCTTATAAAAATTGTATCAAAATTTGATGAGAATGATGAAAATTTGATGATAAAACATGAAGTTCGCTAAAAAAAATTCGTGCAACATAATAAAAAGATCATACAATAATTTTTTCGTCTGTGTTGTTGTGTGTGAGAAATAAATATATTATTTACATATTATTACAAATTATTCAGATTAACAGAAAGTCGGATTTAAATTGAATAATTCAAATGCTTTTCGAGTAAGAATTCTAAATATGCTGTACTATAAATTCATGGCAATAATTAAACTCAACTACGAGAATTCCTAACGAAATTGTTTGATATTTCGAGAGTTGCGAAAGAGTTTGCATATCGCGCCGAACGACTAATTTTGTGTGGACTTTAGCGCGATTCGTCTTGTCCATTTGTATTTATGCACGGCAGAGCAATTTACTTACAATGGGCGGTTGTACAGCTGTGTTGTTTTTGCATTATTCATAGGAACCTTACATATGTTCAATAATATAATAATTCAATAGTCTATCAGTTACTCATAAATATTGATATATTATTGATAATATTTAGTTAATATTGATCGATTGATGTAGATCGTACCTGAGAAAAATGTATTAAATTTTAATAAATATTTATTTGAATAATGCCAACTAAACATTTACTTAGAATAAATAAATATTACTGAATAAAAAATAATAGTTAAATCAAATTAATAGTTCTTGTACCAAATAAATATATTTTTACATTCAGTAAATATTTAATTGATACTGTGCAAATAAATGATTTATTAAAATTTAGAATATCTTTTTTAATGAATATTGACAATGAATCGGATTTCTTCATTTTCGAGAATTAGTATATTCTATCGCAGCAGTACTAATGCTCGAGAATCAAGAAATCTGGATCACCGTCAATAATATTGTTAGTATTTGTTAGTATTGACAGTATTACGCCTATGTATAAGATCCGTAATGTACATAAAACTGAACTGAAATATTGTCAATAATATTGATTGTAAAGTTGTAAAAATATTGATGCGTAATGTCAGTATTACTGATTTAATATTACTGAACAGTATTGTTGATCGTGTGAAGTCAGCATTAGAGTGATCTAACAGCTCCGTAAATATATTATAATTAACGATAAATGTTTTATATACAACCAAACAGCTGGTATAATTGCGTGATTCACTGATCATGGGAAGTTGAAAATATTTTTCACCACGATAGCAGAAAAGGAAACGTTATAGCGTAATGTGATACAGTTGACTCTGTTTGCTGAAATCAAATCGTCAATAAAACGTAGTTCCATTATTTTAATTTATTTAATTGAAATATTTCTACAAAATTATTTTTATTTGATTTATTTTAATTGTTTTATTTGATTTGTTTCTAAATATGATGCCTTGTGATAGCAACTGTCAATTCAAACATAGCAATAATAATTTAATAATTTATATTTATAATTTAATATAATTAATTAAATATTTAACAGTAATTTCAATAATAGTGAAAATATTCTCAGTGATAACGTTGTAATTATTACTCATCTAAAACGTCATTAATCATACTGATGTGTTCAACGACAGTTAGAAGCTCTAGAAATCCTAGTAGCATTAGGTTTAACCATAGAAAGGATAAGATGCATTTAAGCCGGGTATTCTGAGTTCAGGCTGGTCTAGTTACATCGAGTGTAGCGTTCGCGGTATAGTATTCCCGAGAGATCCTGCACTATTGAGACGGTGCGAGACATGTTACTTACTCGAAGTGACCTGGAAATTTCTGAGCAAAACGACCGATTCACGATGCTCCTTGACCATTAGGGAAGCTTCACATTCCAATCGGGAGTTTTCCTTGCCGTAAGCGGCGGGTAAGAGAGCGCGTAGCAGCCGGATGAGAGGACGTAAAAATAGTCCAACACCTCTTGGAATCTTGGTCGAGTCTTTAAAGAAAGAAATGTAATACCAACAGTCACGCTGCACTTACTTTCACAAAGTTCTTTTTCGTCGAGTTCAGCGCGTTCCTTTTTTCCGTCGTGCTACGTATTTACGAGTAATCCGAGAAATTGGCACTGTGATCAGCAACGGCGCGTTTTTACTTGTTTCAAGAACCCCTGGGGGATTCCTCAGTAGTGGAATAACAGTTTATTTCATTTTAGAAAAACTATGTAAAACTATATAAAACTATGTAAACATTTTCTTAAAATATAAATATAATAAGAAAATGTCAAAAGAAAATAATATTAATGAATAACATTAGTAAAATAATATGCAGCGCGATAATAATTCTGCATCTATTGAATTGGTAAACAACATTACTAATTGCAGTTTATTTTGTATTCTTGAAATACAGTTTTTAAAAATGAGAAACAATGTACAAAATATTAGATTGTTCATAGCATTTATCGGAAGAATTTTAAATACAATGCTCATAATTGTGAAATTTTTTCTTTACGATGCGATGGTTTAAATTCATTTAAAACAATCAAAACTGTGTATATTTCATAATTTACGTTTGACAATAAAAGCATTCGATGCCAGATTCTTAATTTTTTAAATAATTATATAGAGAGATCGCATTTAAGATTTTATATAGCGATATTACATGACAGCGCAAGTGTTTTCCGAGAAAATTGCATCAAGTGCCATATCGTCCACTGCTGTCGATCGAAAATAATTATATGATCCTTTGATATTATCAGCAAAATGAAGTAGTGGATAACAGAGTTATGAGTCAATCTCTCCGTCAGGAATAAGCAAGTCTTCGGAGGCTTCAGTGGAAACGAAAGCTTCGTGGAAATAGTTCTTATTCCGGTCGCGGAAAAATTTGAATCTGTTTTATCTTTAACTCTGTTTAAGGAAAAAAAAGATATAGTTCACATAACTAAAAATATTTATCTTATTATTAAAAATATTTAGTTGTGAGCAATATAGAAACATCATCCTAGTTGTCTTTATATAATAGGAATGTGTATGGTTGAGTACGATTTATTTGATGTGTCAACTACATCAATGTAGTTAGGCGTGATCTGGTTGTGACAACCAAAACTTGGTTGGGGGATCATTTACTATGGATAAGTTATATATCCGTATAGTTGCGTCAATCGTACATTATAAAGCATGATACAATAGGAATTAAATTATTAATAGGAATTAATTTCTTGTTACATCATGCTATAAATTAAGTTGCAATTTCAAAAAGCAAAAGCGACTCACCATGCTTACAATTAAAAATATGTATATGTAAAATATCATTGCTGCAACATAACCTAACCTAACCATTGTACTATGGTTCAAACAATCACATAAATAATTGTTCCATATTTTACTATTTAATCTGGTTGGCATCATCAGATTTTTGTGTAGACCAATCATACTGTTTTTTCTATGAAGCGATCATTAAATAAATTTATATCTATAAATATTTCATAATAATCTTATATGATTTTTAATGTTTGTAATTTATATTTATTTTAATACAATGCACTTGCATAAGTTTGCAAAAATAATTCTTGTTATAATTAAAATTGAAAGATTTAGAAAAGAAATAGTTTTCCCTTTATATCTATATATATATATGATATATGTATATATATATATTTCAATAAATTCAATGATGCGTGCGCGTCTTATATCTTCTTTATTTTTGCATGAGCGTGGGCGTTTGTTGTCGCAATACATCTTGAGACAAATCTCTTTCCGATATTTCTTCGACAGGAAATTACATTTACGCTAATATCTAGTGACTCAGTATCATGAGAAGAAAGTGTATTTGATCAGTGATGCGTTCGTTCCGATTTTAGTCAACGTCACGCTATTTATATATGTTTTTTAAGTAGTAAGTAGGAGCCACGTATTTCTTCTATTCAAAATTTTGCAGCTAACGTGATTAATTGAGCTTCTTCATAAAGCACTACATGGGAAATGTTGCGTGTGATCTAATCGATTGGAAGATGACGTCGGATTTCATCTGATGTATCGGTGATTTATTAAGCCGTTTATGAATACTAATTACCAAATTGTGTATTTGATCGTAACATAATCGTTTAAACTGAGATTGTGCTATTACTATATGAACATAGAGGCGATGAGGGGGAGATTGCGTTAAAGGAAAATTAGGAAATGATAAATTTGATTGTTACATAAAAGAAATAAATGATTGGATGGATTATAAAAAGATTTTGAATCTATAATATTGTGCAGTTTTTTGCATTTCTATATATTTGCAAATTTAATAGTAAATATCGCACTTTGTTATAATTCTCCCTCATCACGTCTGTATCCATATACTGTACATTTAGATTATCAACATTTAGATAACTAGAAGGATGGCCAACAGGAGATACACAATAACTAAAACATATAAGCCTAACTCGAGCACAAACAAGATATTAATATACTAGTATTTCAGTACATGAAATTAATAGCGGTACAAATTTCGACTTAACATTGTTTTGTTCTTCCTACATATATTACAAGTGTTATGTTAGATGAGATACATATTTCATGTAATGTATTTATTGCATTTAGTGTACTGAATTCAATCTGCGCATTTTATATGCTTTGGGCATAAATCCTGTCCGCTAAAAATGCCGTATATCCCAAACAGGTGAGATATACAAGACAACAAGCTAAACAAAGAATACGAAAGCAAAGCACTTGTATTTTGCTATACAACATGCTTTACTATTCCTCCACACGTATGTATCACGAAATAACCACTAGGTCTTTTACACGCCCTACAGTAATCATTTTATGTAGATTATAATTTATGATGGCGCTACTTATTACAGTGACAAATCGATTCAACTCACAATAATTTTTTAATATTAACAGTAAGAAGCTGAAATCATAACACATATACTAATATGACATAAAGACATGTAACAGAATAGTTGCGGGAAAATTACCCCCACTCCTTCTATTTTTTCTGATTTCCGCGGCGTAAATCCCAGCGCGGCGTATTTGCCGAAGTTGCCCTAATATCTTATTTATCGAGTTAGGCCTACTTACTTTAATTAATGTGTATTAAGAATAATTACGAGCTATATTAATTATTGGATAGGAGATAAACAAATTATTTTTAGATTCAGGATTATTTTAGCATTAAAGTTATAAGATTTAACTGATCATGAATGTCGAATGTAATATTGTAATTGAATCATACTTAATTTTCTACAGCTATTTTTTAATAATCGCCAAATATATGTGACAAAATGTAATGTATAGAGTTAGCACTCTTTAAGATTGCACAACATTGCACATGAGAATATAATGCGGTATTGAATTTAATAGATACTTGGGAACGTTGTCATGCGTCGTGCGAGCTTTACCCGCTTTGGAGAACCCTCTGTACTGTCGTGAAATCTTTTAATGAGCTTACTAAGCCTAGAAGCCTTATATCGACATGTCTCGTGGCAAAGTAAGGCGAAAAGCAGCATACCGTTGGTGGCAGTTGTTGCGTGCGTCACGTCGCAGGAATTTCACGCTTCGTAAAAAGCCGTAAAAATACGCAGTCTACTCTGAATTCAAACGCACGTTTACGATCATTGAAAAAGCTCGACCATGGTGAGTTTGTCGATCACAATTGAAGGCACGAGCGGACGAAAAGAAATATATTTTAGTCTTTTCAAAAATTTTGGATTTAATCCGTTCAGAAAATAATTATAATTCTTTTCATTAGATTCTACTGTAATATAGCAGAGTATAATAAAGAGAATTTATCCGAGAAATTTATATCCTAAAACTGGATCGATTTTACTTTGGAGTCGCCAAAAGTCACATCCTCTCGTTTCTGAATCTCTTTAATTGTAACTAATCAAATATTTGGTAACATTGGTGGGACGACATGTAATAACAATGAATAACTATAATGTCCAGCGATGATAGTTGAAATTCACCAACTATGGGTGTTTTCCAGCAAGGACACAGTGTAACACAGTGAGTCGGTTCATCCTTGTTTAACATTGAAAACAACGAAAATGAAACGACTCACTGTGTTACACAGTGTCTGACTATGTCCTTGCTGGAAAACACCCTACGACTTGTGATGCGTGAGAGTAACGGGGGGAGAGATTGAACTTCCGCGTACAATAGATCGGTTCGACTTATGGCGGAGGGATGTACCGAGAATGAAGGTTCGCCGGACATATCACTTTCCATAGAAATGATCGCGCACAGCCCGGGGCTGTCCTTTGCCGATAACTACGTCGTTGTAATTTCCTCGTTCGCTGACTGCAAGCTCTGTCGTGCGAATCTGTACGTTTCGTTGCGCGCAGTCGCGTTTCATGCCACTTTAGTGCGTACGATTGCCTTCGTTAGTAACCGGTTCCGAATATGAATTTAGACTAGGGATCCGAGAGAGTTTTATTTCGTCCTTGTCGATACCGATGACGTGTTATCAACTACTAGTTCTCATTTACATGCACATCGTTTTCGATAAAAGACAAAGCCGACCGGATAGGTGTGCGCTCGAATAGGAATAACGACCGAGCCTACAACTTTTCTAACTAAGCGTTCGACGGGCGACTTCCGAAGTAGAGCATCAGGGACAACGTTGTACTGTTACCTCATAGTGACCAACTTTCCGTTTGTGACGTAATATACTGAACCCGTTTAATTATAGGACGAGTAATTATGCAGCTAACGACAACGGTCGACATTTGATGGACCTAGATCGATTTTCGTTCATTATGTTTTCAATACACTTCTGCCATTTTTTGCCTTTACACATACTTTATATGTATACACATATATACAGGATGTTTTAGGACCCATGGGATATAAACTTCAGGGGATGATAAGTCATCGAAAGAATTAATTTTTGTTAAGGAATCTTATGTTCTCCGACTTTTAAGAAGCTTGTTCGGACTGACTGTGAAATACGTTATTGATTGCACGGCAATATTATGCGTGATGTCTAACAATAGTTTACATTTTTGCTTCCTTTCCTTTTTGCAAAAATAAAATCAATGGACTAGTATTGTCAGACATCACGTGCGACCTAACGTGTAACCAACCTAAGCTCCTTATGAATGTGTCGGAGGACACAAGTTTTTCAACAAAAGTTTTTTTTTGTGAAATCTACCATTTTCTGAAGTTTGTCCCATGAAAACACTATATATATATGTATAATATAATATATTATATATTTATTTATTTATTTATTTATCTATTTATTAAAACACTATGTACGTATATGGAAAGAATAGTTTTGCTCAAATTATTTAAAAATTTTGCTAGAAAAGATCTGAAAATAATTTTGTTAGACCATCAAAATTTTTTAGGATCCTCAAACTGATTGCTAGAATATCAAAACCTTTTGCAGCATTGCTTATTATGGCTGTGTGTGCGCGTTCTGCATAATACTTTTAATAGTTCAACAAAATTATTTTTAAATCTGTATTTATCTAAATTTTTACATACTTCAGCAATATCGTTATTATTTAATTATATGTATACATATATACATACACATATTTAATTAAATACGTATATCATTTTGATTGTCAAAATCATGTTAGGTAAAATTATATTTTGTCTGACACTATTCCTAATATGATAATCTTCATGAATTTCGTAATATTTCATCATTTACAATCAGGACAAACAGTTTTGTTAATTTTTTGCCTTTCATAACGAAGCATGAGATGTCAGAGCGTCTGTGAAACTAATCAGTCGTTTATTATCGATTTGTTTTCCATCGTCACATCCTTTATCAATCATAAAGACGGCGATAGAACGTGGAATGTTGAATTCTCTGACAAATTCAATTACGATCAATCGTTGACCTTTGTAACTAACTTGAAATCTTCTGCCGCCCACCTGCTTCCATCAATATTCTATCGTGATCCCATCGTATCCCTATTATTCATCGTTGAGGTGTAAACAATAGACCAAAATTTTGATAACTAGCCAGTTACTGGAAAGACCGGCCGACAGTCGAGAGAGAGAGAGGAGAGAGAGAGAGAGAGAGGCAGAGAGAGAATGGCGCATTGTAGACAGAACGATCTGCTCTGACGAAGGCTGTTCTTTGTCGATAACGATTCCACTATTCCTCCTTGCAATTTACTTGGTATAATACCGTGAACTTTGATCTCCCAAGATCTATAGCTTCACAGATCGCGACATAGAAAAAAGAATTTATTAAAACTACTTAACGAACCATAGAGCAAATAAGCTTTGAGTTGCGTTTTTCAATCAACAAATCGATACGAGCAAATATTATGTGAGTTGCAAGAGTTTCCATAATTCTTTCAAGCTATCTTGTAATAAATCTTGCCGAATTACAATTTTAATATAAAACATATATAACATAGTTTAACTAAATATTATTTGTTATTCTATGTAAACATTAAAAAATTAATATACAGAAAAAGAAATTTTTGTTAGTTTTACGTACAAGAATTTTTAATTCTTAAAATATGTAAGAAAAATGGAATTTGTAATGTTGTTTCAACGTAAAATTGCACTTTCAAATAACATAATAATTATCAGACCTCTTTTTGGCTGTAAAAATGCTGAAGTGAATAAATTTTATTCTGTAATAATTATTTTATAATTAACGTTAATAGTTATAACAGTTATTACAGTTAACATAATTATAGTTAACAGTAAAAGATTTCAGTAAATTTTTTTATAACAGTTTATCTCGAGAAAGTGAAAAATCAAGAATATTTTTCTGTAATTTCAATTTCGTATGCGACAGTTGAAATGCGTATGTATATTCAATGCGTTGATCACGGTCATCACACCCACTCTCAAGTATGTGCGTCTTTTGTACGCGCAGGAATGCTACATGTAACTGTGCTCACACGCGTATCCCGGAACAAGGTGTGGATGCTTTTAATTTCATCTTCTCTCAGGTTCGCTGATTATCGTAAATCGTCACGTAGCGGGATAATTTTCTTTAAATTCGCGACGCGAATTATTAGTTGATACTATGTTATTTAATAAATAACAGAAGAGCAGAATACGATAATCAGTTCTCTTGATTTAGAATAAATTAGAATTAAAATTTTAAACGTATCGAACAATACCTAATAATAATTCTTGACGTTTCTTTAATTTTTTCATAAACGAAAAGATCAATTTTACTGAAGAATCTAAAAATTTAGCTAAATATAGATTTGAAAATAATTTTGTTGAATCAAAATAATTTTATAGGAATTTCAAACATGATAAGCAATGCTGCAAAAAGTTTTGACATTCTAACAATTAGTTTTAACGTCCTACATAATAATTTTAATAGTCCAACAAAATTTTCAGATCTGTTTCTAACTAAATTTTTAGATTCTTCAACAAAATCGTTCTTTCCATGTAAATACTCAAAATATTGTCCGTTTATATTCCCTTATAGGAATTTAATACTAATTAATTAACTAGTTGTTCAGTACTTTTGATATTCAAAATAAATAATTTCTAGTATTAAATTATTTCTATAAAGGTTCCACACAGAGCTCGTAAATTTTTACGAATGTGATTTCTTTTTTTTTTTTTATTTTATTTATCTCTGCTAAAATATAACTGATAAGACAAAAAATCCTATTACACACAAATTTCATTACAATTAAACGCGTAGAACACGTGAAGGACATACTTCTACGATGTTCAGCATTGAAATCAATTCTTGCAGATGATCGTTATATAATCAGCATGAAGAAACGTGGAAACAACGAAAATAAAGGTAGTAAGAGTTGTCATAATGGAAGGAATGCAGTGGAGAAGTCGGATTCGGGAGGTCTAAGCGATGACGAGAATCAAGGTTTCGGAAATTGGATTCGATCCAGCACCGGTGTCGAAATGATGCGGCTCTTCGTGATCACGAATTCGATTTTGGTCTTTGTGACTATAGCTTGGCCGAATATGAAAGAATCCTTTTACATCATCAAAGATTATCTCGTGGGAGAAGAGGACTAATAATAGATATCAGATAGGCATTAATTTTATAAAATTATTATTGATGATATAGTAACTGTCGCTTACGCGACAAATGATAGAAATTATACAAATGATAGAAAAATATTCAGTTCAGTTAAATATGTAAACACATTTTTAGTTCAGTGAGAAATAGATGCTTAGGAAGACGAACGAGAAATAGTCGAGAATAACTTTTTAAAAGATTTAATATTCTTTCAAATCCACAAAATGGGTAAACAAAACTGTGACAGAACTTCTTTTTCGCGCAGTATTTGAGTGTTGATCGTTGGTATTTGTATAAGATAAAACGCTTTTCTATATTTTTCTTCTAGAAGTTCCTCGACTTGGAAAAGTAAATCTCCAAGATCCATAGGTCGTATAACTTTTTAGTAGAACTAACAATTAAGTTAGTTATTAAATCGTATTATTTTAATTAGTCAGTTAGTGTTAAAATAATTTTGACATAATTTACAGTGCTCATAATTATCTTAACAAACAATTTTTTAGAATATTAATTTTCATTTACATGTATCTATAAATTTATTAAAAAAGTAAACAAAAAGGCTATGATATTAATATTTGATAACAAAAAATGTATAATTTTTATAAAAGTGTAAATTTTTTAAAAAAAGCTAAATAATTACAATAATTAAATAATTATATAGTAATTTAATGAAATATAAATACTCTAAAAGTATTTTAACGTAATTGAATAAATTTTTTAATTCTCGTTAAATATTTAAATAAATGTCAAATAAATATCAAAATATTTATAAGCCAGGTAAATTATGAAAATTGCAAATCAAAATGTAAAATTTTGAAATTTTATATCAAGTTTGTCTTTAGTATCTTTCACATATACATACATTAATAATAACGTAAGTCCGACAGTTTTATTTACATGCTAAACTTGGACTTATTTGCGTTCGGAAAACTTCGTCAAAATATTTATAAGCGCCAGTTCATAAGGAAACATCAGTCTCCTATCAATGTATCATATCAGTCGAATCATATCGGCACGTGGTCGGCATATTATAGTTATACGGTATATTTAGAATATATCTGCAAAACACTATACATAAAATATTGTAATATCGCATCGGAATAATCAATCGCAACCATAAGATCTTGTGATGTTGACATTTATTATTCGCGGGGTGTTTCTCCTCGGTGTGTTGAGCTGGTATAGCGCCACCATCTGGAAAGTAATCGATGGTTACTTCCAGGACCAGTTTCGTACTTACTTACAGGAAGAGTATCGCAAGCATCCGCGGATCAAGGCCGACTTTGAGAGCACCGGGGCTGTCGATAAGAGGCCTGCTCCAAGCGCGTTGCCAGCAGAGCCAAGTCTGAGCTACGGCATCGTGGAGACCTACGATTCCAACGCGGCATACCCGGCCGACATCGTAGACGCCTGTCCGCGTGCAATCGTTTCGAGCGGGAAACCGGAGGAAGTGGTGGCAGGTGGCACCAGCGAAATCGCAGCCGCCGTAGGCGCCGGTACCACCGATAAAAATGCATTCCCAGCGAACACGGCTCGATCGGCGCAGGAAAGTAGGAAACCGCCGAGCAGCAGCGACACACGCGATAAAGAAAGGCGACCGGGTGCTATCAATCAGGACGGCAGTCGCGAAGAGGATGCGATTGAGGGAAGCGTACTCCCGCTCCCCACGTCGTCCCCGCGTGCCAAGAAACTACGACGTCGTCTCGACAAGAGGGGATTATCGCGTGTCTCGAAAGAGGTCTCGAGGGAGATATCGCGGGAAAAGCTAAAGAATCGAAGAGTGAACACGCTCGTCCTGACAGACATCGATTTCGCCACCGCGAAGACCGGTGATGACGAAGACGATGATTTCTCGGAGTTCGAGGAAGAGGAGAAGGATCACAGGATCAAGGAAGGGATCCTTGTATCGGAGTTGCCATTTAAGCCCAAGGCAGATATCGGCGACTTAGATAGGGTTACTGCGGAAGAGTTTTGTCCTCTGACCTTGGAGGACGAGGCTTCCTGCGAAGAAACTACCACGTGGCCGTGACTACGCTTGATGAGCGTCGCGGTGAAATTGGAAGTACTAGATCGCACAGAAAAAGTTGTGCATTAGCAGCGGGACATCGAAGGGCTTAGGAACATGCTGAGAAAGCTGAGGGGGGTAGAAGACTTGCGACTATTATTAGAATAAATCTGTTCAATTAGTTTCGCGGCTTTATTAAGGACGATGATGATAGATGTAGTATGAAGACGTTTTAGATCCTTTCATGTTTTTGTTGATGTATAGCAATTTATTCAGTTCACAATTTAAATAGGATGAAATAAGGATATGTGATGTATAATATATATAATTTTAATATAAAACAATGTATTACCTTTTTAGGCAAGATTGAGTCTTGATTAGATATAACTAACATTTTTTTGGTTTTAATATTTTATGTTTCTAGGTCGTACACAAAGTATATGTGTTTATATACGGAGAGAATTTTCTTTTAAAATTTAATAGTCGTGGGACAACATTGTATTTTGAAGAATTTTAATGAAAATCTCTCTAATGCATTAATAAAACAATAAAATAAGTTTAAATTAATTTTATTGAAGTGCATGGTAAAAATCTTTAAAATATTATATCACAACTACTATATTTTCAGGGTAAACTCTAAGAAAAAATTCTCTCCGTGTATAAATTTAATTTTCCAATTATTCCTTGTTAGTATAATGTTATATTTATTTATTTTATAAACTCACCATTTTATCGAGATGTTAATTGTGGTAAAAATGAATTTTCGCTGCTTAAAGATATTGCGAATCTAGGACAGATATGTGTTTCTATGAATCGAACAGGGTCACTAAATAAGGCATCACTGTCCTTTGACCTTGCGAAAAGAGGTACGAGAAGAGAAACTAGCGAGTGGCCGTGAGAAATCAGAGAAATCACGATGTATATATAGTGCCGTATTAGAAACACTTGTCCAGCGGAAAAATCGAAAACTCACTTTAAAATGTGCGATTCGTCTACACGTATCTCATCACATATGCTGAAGGATAAAATTAAAAATTGATATGTGAGCGTGCCATAATAAATGAATAGCGTTCGTTGCGTTATATAAAGATGACAAATGTCATCAAGGTATCGCTGAATGACATGCGTGAGAGATGTTTTGTAAATGTAATTTCAAGGAAGATCGAGTAAAGCCGAAGCGTTTTAAGCTTTTTTTTTAATAAAATGTTACCCCATTTTTTTGCTTATTAAGTGATAAAATCTATGAGCTACTAATAACCAAGCAAGTTTTGCTTTTATTTATTGCACTCGAGAGTAAAATTGAGTAATCCTAATTAGCAGAATAAGTATAATAATCGCACATTTATTTTCCGAATTGTATACGCGATTAAATGAGAAATATATTGTATTTTTTCCAAAATATGTTTAAATTAATAGTGTTTGCATTGCATTACGTCTTTCTATATTTGACTGAAGCAATTTTTATTGCTGTCATTGAAATTAATAATTTGTCAATGGATATGCAAATTGACTATTTTGTTTCGGGCAGTTAAATGTAAATACAAATATAAATGAAGTAAGAAAATTTATTCATAATTATTGAACAATAAGAATAGCTGTTGAAATCCTTGAAAGCTTAAATGACTTTTGTGTTCTATAATTTACATTTACAATTAATCCATTTTAAATGTGCATTTTTATTACTGATATCATGTATGTGTTAGGAAATATATTTTAGTTTTTTATTATATAAATGTAACATAAAATAAATTAAACAATTTTTTACACATCAAAATTTGTTTTGTCGTAAATCGACATCTTATTTTTATAGATTAAAATCATATTAATAATATTAATAATGATTGAATCATGAATCTGCAAAATTGACACGGAATTATAATTTATTCAAAATAATTTTATTTTAGCTGCAAAATATATAATTAGATAAGTTACAGAAGCAATTATGATAATCGAGCAATTTAAAGCAATAAATCGTATTATATTGAATGATCATTATTTTCATTTTCCTGCAACAACAACCATGTAATGCTGCCGCTTTAGATTGTTGGTTTACATTTACACGTATATTGAAGTACCAGGTATCGATGCTTTTTGTTACTTTGAAAAGCCTCGTCAATTGACTGCGTAAATCGAAGTAATTTACATTCGCTAAATGCATGCGGTATCAATTGCATTCAAAAGCAGTGACATTTGTTACTGTTCGCTGAGGAATACTAACAGTGCTATTGAAGTGCGAATAACAATAATACAAGATGACAGGTTACCATAACGTCAATAACCAATCTCCTTTGTTTTTCGCAATTTGACTAACAAAACATCTCTGAATCACTATTGTCAAATAACAAAACGGTAGTTTACATAAACTAATTATAGTATAATAACAAAATTAATTTGCAAGTTCTTATGTAACGTTGATGAAACAAACATCTTAGAATAAAAAATTTTCTTAGTTACATATCTTATTAGTATCTTGCGAAAAATAATCTGCATATTTACTTTCAATTATTTACAATGTTTCAGTGTTTGTGTCTAACGCAAAAAGTAATTTTGCTTGCGAACGATACCACATTACGTCATTGAATTATTCAGTGTAATAAGAATAGTATAATATATTTGTATATATAAAACGTGTTTTACACGCACATTTATAGGTATATCAAATGCATGATATAACAGCGCGGAAAAGGAATTCTAAATATGGAATTTAAATTGAATATTTTATTCTGAGATTTATACGAATAAAGTAGCGAAGTAGTATGAATATATACATTAAATAAAATTTTACCGGAATGTTAAACCGAACTTAACTGTTTCTTTTGCCGTAAATTTTTGATTGCGCAACGAAGTATGAGTTTAATTCCCGATTCAATCTTCGTTTACATGATAAAAGACACATTCTAATCGAAATCGAGATAGCAGGTCGATGATCAAAGTTGTATTGGATCGTAGTGTTTGCGCGGATTCCGATAAATTCCTTATTCAGACATATGTCGCGGGCGGAATGACGCGGATCGAGAAAGAACCCACGTAACATCGCAACTGCGCTCAATATTTATAATTAATCGTTGCGATTAATCACATTAGAACGTTGTGCAACAAAGTGCACAACTTACACGTTTGCATAGTTGTATGCAAATATACTTAAGTTCGGCGAATTTAATTCTTGAATCACAAAAATTGTGTATGGAAATGTGATCGTCTGTTAAATCATTTTGTTTGGAATCGTTCTACAAAAAAAAAATGTCTTTTTGCGTGCCATAATGACGCGACATTTCCTTGCGCGGAAACGAGGGTAAAAATGATCCCGAGAGAAGCGGTCGCAGGGTAATTTCCTATGTAATTGAGAAAATACACCGGCAATGGCCTCGTTACGGTGGTCGTCGATTTCTCGTAACGACTTTCCGCGCGCGCCCTGATTTGGCGCTACACTTTTTTTTGCTTCTCTCTTGCATCGCAAAAATTATAATGCGGACGATAGCGTGTAGATATCTCGATCTGCTTCCGGAGAGAACTGACCAGTACTGACGGGCGGTCGAGAAAGAAACAGAGACGAATCGAATCTTATTAATCGCATTACTTAGGTACGATGTATACATTACACCTGCCTCGAGGGTAATAATCGATGATAACTCTCATCATCGACGATCACTCTCGTAATATCAAAAATTTGCTATCTTACTACCTGTTTAAATATACTGACATGTGAAATACATGCGTATGCAGATCCTAGAAATTCTGATTTTAGTTTATGATGATTATACACGAAAGGGCAATTTTTTGAAGTAACTAAAAAAAAGTTTAGCTAGATTTGAAATGATTTTGCTGGACTCAAAGTAATTATGTAGGACGTATAAATTTGGTTGTTCGAATATTAAAAATTTTGGCAGCATTTTTATGTCATTTGTTCACTTACTCATAAATTGTGTTATTTTGACACTATAATAAGAAATGTTAAATATCAATTTAACACAAATCTTTAAATAACATAATCACGTTATGTTAAATTGACATTCGAATATTTTAAAAAATTTAACACAAATTATTCAAGATCTTAACAAGAACATGAGTGGATCGTTTCCATAACATAAATATACAATGTTTTTTACTGTGTATGATCAATTCTTTTTGAAAGATTAATTTCTTAGAAATTTTTATGTGAGCCAAGAATAAAATTTATCTAGATCTAAATCTCTTTCTTTTCATAAATAAAGAAATTTTATTTAATTGAAATGTCGGTGTGAGAAAGTGCACTTTTCTTGAAAATAATGCTGGAGATATACTCCTATATAATGTGTCACGTCACAAGCCGCGAGATTTTCTCAAAACAATTACGCATAATAAATGCCTCAAAGGAGATTCCGACATCATGACCCCACTTTCTCAGTTTCGGAAAGAAGAAAGTAGTCCGGAATTCTTAATCTTCTCGCCATTTTTAAGTTTCGCTGCGTTTGGTGAGGTGGAGCGGAATTTCGAAGCAATTAAGAGAGATACGCAAATGAACCGTAAAGCGCAAATTGAATAAGCATCAGAGAAAATCTAGTTTCACTTTTGCGCCATCACATCCTTCTTCTTCTTCTTCGCGTGCCGCGTGCCCTGCTCCATAATGGATTTTCTAATGAAGATTATCAGCATTGGTTACAACCATCAGCGTGGTTAATTGGATCTCGCGGTAATATCATGTGCGAGCGATTTGGGGTGTGACGCGATTTACACCTGCGAATAATGCTAACTCGAGCGCGTTTCACTTCGCTTGATGCCGGCAATTGAAACTATGCGGAATTAATTTACGTGACATGTGGAGTCTGTGTACGTGCAAGGTCGTGTCTTCTGACATTTTCGTACGTAACCGATAAACACGTATTCAAGGAGCGATATCTGCAATACTTGTTTTTTAAACCGTTTGTACATTAAAGTTATATAATTTGCTATGCAACACGTAATTCCAATGCGAGTAAGATGGCGATTCTTTCATTAAATTTTTGCAAGATTGTTCAAGATATAATAATTATGTAATTTTCCTAATGAATTGGTCGTAATTTAAAAAAAAAATGATGTTATATTAACAGCATTAACTGACAGTCTAATTGAAAATAATCTTGTTAATTTAGTGACATTATTAATGAAAAAAATGCACCATACTCCTGTTTTAATAAAATGTTATTTGTTTTGTTAATGCTGTTATTAAAAATAAACAAGATTATTTTTAATCACATTATTTATTAGCTAATATTGTTAATTTTATTTTTCTTCGTGTATGTATAATTAAATTATTTATGAATACCGAAACTTAGACATTACAGAAATCGTGAATCGATATTATTAATTTTATTATAATAGATTCGTAATTGTATTGTTTTTAAGTAATTTTATATTTCTTAGCATTTGAGGACAGAAGCCGATTTCTTCTTCCGTTAGAAGGGTACTATTATTTCAGGCAGCGAAAGCAAGTGTTATTAGAAGTATTATTTAGGTCATAATTTCTTTTTATGAAGAAAACATAGCTTATGCTGGACATAATGACACAATTTTCTAAACGTTTATGTTCAAATCGAATAACTGATAAGCAACGGTATTTTCTTGAAGCACGTACGCGTCCAAAACGTGACGGTCAACAATTGAATCGTGATGCCACGTAAAGATTATATCGCAAAATCGTGTCAGGTTCTTATAATTAGTAGAACTCCGCTCTAAACTTCAGCTTCTTGAAATCGTCTTATACGAGGCTTTGACCAAAATGTCATCGTCCGATGAACAAGAGAAGCGTCGTAATACGACACCGGAAAGACACACATTTATTTTCTTCTACGATTCGTGTCGCGCACAAAACACCGGTAGCTACACCTGCACTGAATCGCACTCGGTAGATAGGTAAGTGAACGACCTTAAATGCAACGGTATTTGTGATTTTCAAAGCACGTTTGACAACGGCACGCACATACCTACATGACGCGCGTAGAGGTACCACATGCCGAAACTGCTCTGGTTACCTCGCCCGGATCCGTTGCGACGACTCCGTCGCGTAGATTAAAGCCTAAGACACAATTGAAAAGCACAGGCAATAGGAACAGGGAATAATAGATTTCAACCTATCAGAAATAATCATATATACCAGAATACACGGTTTTTGATAAGTTGATGAATAACAGAAAATCTGTTATTCATTATTCCTGTACTTTTCAATTGTGTCTAAAAGATTTATACTGGCCATAAACTATTAACTTATTCTGTAATTTGTAAGAATTGACCAATCACAGTTGAGTATTCCCCTCTCATTTGACTGTGATTGGTCAATTCTTACAAATTACGGCATAAGATAACAAATGGTTAGTAATAAATAATTAATCTTTTAGACCTTAGACATTCGTATGGATATAAACGGAATGATCTTCGTGAGCTATATTGCGGCAGAATATATCGAGGAAAATTAAGAATATTTAATATAAAACAAGAAAAAAAAGAAGGTTTTTAACGGTTAAGTTGAAACGTCTTAAGTGCTTGAATAATTCTATGTGAATTTATATACTACCTATGTAGTCATTTAAATTGCGCGCCGAATTTATTTTTCGGTCTTGAAACGCAAACCGATTGAACGACAGTAATAATATCACAAATTAAATTACTTAGCAATTTACTATATTTAATATAATTTTTTCATTCACGTTGTGCAATAAATGGATAAGATGGACGAGCAGATAAGATTGAGATACCTTCTGTTACAATATATTTCATAATATAAAATTTCAATATTTAAATTTAGGTTTATGTTGCGGATTATTTATGATAGGAGGAGAGACTATAAGTCTTAAAAGAGAGACGAGAAAAGTATTTATCACAAAATATTTGTGGACAAGAATAAAAAGTAGTAACTCAGAATTAGTCAATGTTTATAGATGTTAATTAAGCACATCTTGAATTTGTCATCGATTAACATAAAGATCGTAATATTGAGAAATAAATTTATTCCAGCGATGTTATCATGTTTTGGAAATATCTTTCATAATAATATAACAAAGAAGGGCTACAAGTCTAAAACTGTTTTAGACTCGTAGCCTTTCTTTGTTATATTATTTAATTTATTACCTTTTAATTTATAGTCTTTTTACTTAATTTTAATCTTTCATAATGTTAGTTTCGAAATATTATTCTGCTCTTTTTTTCGCATATTCTAAGAGATAGAAAGATGACTTAATAACATTCAACTTATTTCAATGAATGGCAAGTTTCAAGAATTATCATATGAATACGTTCACAAGAACGAGTAACAGTACTTAGAGTTCTAATATAAACTAGCATAAAAAACAACGAAGGAAGTGCGCAAATCTCCTGGAATTACGTTATTAGTTTGACATGGTGGACAAACTTGTCTGATTTTTATACAGTCGCTATCGAGAATGTTGATTTTTGAAAATCGAAAACCGGCATGGCACGAGCACGAAATCGCTCGTATTTCTAGATGGCAGGAAATGAAATTCGAAAGCCAGGGACCTGTTGTGGATGATCCTACGATCAGAAATATGCCTGGACCCTCGAGAAGCACATTCCAAAGGGAAGGTCGCGGGAGGAGGAGAGAGGAGGAAACGAACAAGAAGAGATAGGGAAAAGGGAAATTTTATTATGGTTCAGTATACAAGTTCTTTAAATATGATCCATCAATAAAATACATTGGCGTACAGTCATAATAATTACTTTTCTCATATCGCAATCATTTTTTACGATAAGTAGAGAGTGATGTAGATAAAACGAAAATAGATAATATCTACTGCGTAATTATCAGAGCGAGAGTACAACAAGGAGAATTGTAGCGATAGCGAAGATAGTAATGATGAGAGTAATTCTAATTGTACTGCAGCAGATAGTGGGAAACATTTTCACGATACATAATAGGATAATATTGGTGAAACAAAAGAGGAGGCGCTTATTATTAATTGCAAGTCTTCCTGCATCAGCACCAAGTCTAGTTCAAAGATAGACTGAAGAAGTCGAAAATTTAAAAGAACTGCAGAACGATGGTGAGAGTGAAATGGATGGGAATGCGAGATGAACAAGGATCTGGATGAGTAGATATAGAAGAAGGAGCGGGGATGAAGGAGATACGCCGGCACGCATTCCATTCAAAGGATCTTTTGGTCGGAATGGACCCGGGTGCCCTTCGCTAGTTGCTCCGGAGGGCCGTATTGTCCGCGTCGGACCATTCGCGGCTAGCGGCACGAGGGGCCGGAGAGGAGGCGGGAAGGGATTGGGGGAGGTGGTATCGCGGACCCCAGCAGGGCACCCAACTTAACCTCTCAAAGCAAACGGTCAAAACGCAACCAAAACGGAGTCCACTTACCTCGTTGTTGGTTTGCGCCGTGCTGCTCTCAGATGATCCTTCGCTCGTCATTCACCGTCACGACCACTGTCGTTTGCGGATATCCTAAAGCACTATCGTTGATATCACAGTAATAAAATATAATTATATGTCACAAATGTCAAAACACCCGGGCGCCCTGCGCGCTGCATCATCCTGCGTTCGTTTGAAAAGCGATGCTCGGTGCAGGCGCGACTCCGGAATTCGCAACGTGGATTCTAACTCGATCTTGTTTGGGTTACCACGTCGTTTGTGTTCCCCTATTTTTCGAAATTATACACTACGTCGTTGTAATGAACGATTTCTTACACATGTGCGTACTGATCGCCGCGGATAAGACACGAAAAATGCGAAGCCGCAAGGATCGCGCGCTCCGCCTCGAAGCGGCAGATAAGTGTGGCAGACGCCGATCGAGCGATGTACTGTCGTTTTGACCTGCCTGCAAACTGACCAATCATCGCGCAGGTGGCATCCCGCTGTCCCAGCAGTCCCTGACTCCCTGCTGGTGGCAGGCGCAGGAGAAGGGACTCAACCACCTGCCGCGCGACCTGCTGGAATAAGATCAATATAAGAGACTCCAGGTTTGTTTAAACAGTAACCTGCCAACTCTCTATTTGGTTGTTGGTAACGTAGAACCTCGTCCATCTACAATGAACACTGGATCATTCGACATTTTGAAACATTGTCAAATGAAATGTTTCGATTTACACTTACCTATAGAATCGAAATGTCTGCTGGGGTTTAGAACAAGATTGCTGCTCCAGATTTGCTTGAACGACAGTCAGTCTATACTGATTAGTCGTTGGTAATATAGAATTACATCTATAAACGACGGATGGTAGATGATTCAACGTTCTGAAACATTATCATTGAATGAATAGTGTTTCATTAGGTTCACAAAGATGAATATTTAAGGCTGAAATTATTAATGAAGTTTTCTTTGTTGCCACTTATTGATAGAGTCTCTCACATTAAATTACATTATTCGAAAGTAGGAAAAATATATAGTACTTTTGTGTTTACCTAATAGAGATATTAAAAAATTTTTTTTTTCATCAATGACTCTTGAAGAAATAAAATGCAACTTTGATGTATTTATCAATATTAAAGATTGTGGAATATTATTTTATTTATTGGCAGATTGAGAGAGAGAGAGATGTAAACATTATAATATTTTTTTAAATTTATCAATAATACAATCCAGAAACACTTTTCGCTCCATTAGCGTCACAATGACATTCGTGCATAATAATATTGTATATTAATTACCAATATTTCTTGCTAAATCACGTGTCATGATCATTGCGATAAAGCCAGGAAAAATCCAACAATTGCGTTTGAAGATCTTTATCAGTAATGAGGTTTAATATATCGCTTGGCGACTCCGACGTGGGGAAAATATTACGAGGCGGACCTCACGCGCGGTGCTTCAAGGCTGATCCGGCATAGGTACTTATTGTATCAAGTCTCGTTAACGGAGATGTTCATTCACTCGCACCGGCCAGATGACCAGTATGGTTCGCGTAACTCATCACCGCTGTCGCGTCCCATCAACCTCGTATCGCGCGATAGCAAAGTGGTCGAAAAGATCAACGGACTTATCGATGATATGTGCCTAAAGTATCGGTTCTACATCATGGAAACGCAATCGATGTGTCAACTCGTTTGACGACGATGGCAGCGCTGGTTCGTCTTAAACGCGGTAGCGTCCAGTTGAGACACGCGGCACTCGAGGTCAAAGGTACGTTGTGCCCTCAATCGACTTCCCTTGGCAACGGGTTTCCGGAATTTTTAATGCATTATTATTGCGCTATGATTACGTAGATAAACGATTTGCGACGCAAATATTTTACGTTTGTCGAGTTAAAGGAAGTGAATAACTTATCAATTATTCATATAATATATCGTGAAATGACGACGTAATCTTTAGTCAGATTCTTGGAATGTGAAATTAATTTTTCCACATTAAAAATCTTAATGTTATTATATATTCGATTTCCAATATGGAAAAATTTTAGTTATAAATTATAAATTTGGTGTCAGCATCCTACACTTATCAGTGGCGCTCCGATTACATATTTATCTATAATTCGCATGAAACGAACTAGCGTTAGGATCAGCAGAAGCGTAAAAATCACTATTTCTTAGATTAACACTATTGAATTAATAGCGTTACGCGTTCATTGTCTTGTCAAAAAGTCAGCTATTTGCGTTTCATCATTGCCGAGCCAAAGTCGAGGTCACCTGTATACTCGGAGTAGTGGAGAGATAGTGCGCGAAGAATCAAACACTGGGGCGTGATAAGAGCGAGATGTCGCGGTCGATCTCATTATTTTTGGGTTCTGTGAGATGGCAGACTTCGTCAAGAGAGGTAGCGTGCAGTTCGTTAAACGTGGCAGTTGTCAACTAAAACTCGCTGCGCAAGAGGTTCGAGGTTCGTCAAAATTCTAATCACTGTAACTAATTTTATTTCTTACATCGTGCGCGTGAGATCTAATTTTATTTCGCGTTGTCGCGCGGCCAAACTTTAAGTAACTTCTTCATCCATACTATTTATTGTCTACTTTATTTAGTGTCTTATAATTAATTATTTATTTTAACAAATTAATAAAGGGAGACAAATTAATAATTTTTTTTTTAAAGAGTTGCGTTTTATAGTTAAATATTTTGACTGTGATGTAGTTTATATAAAAATCTACAATCTAATATTGACGAAATGTTATGATTAGTGTTTGTGTTTTGTAATTTTACAAATATTATTTTTACACGTAAAAAGCCAATCGACACAAGTGCTGTTTAAATTTAGAATTTGTACGCAGATATTATCGTGCCAGTCGTTTGAGTAAGTTATCAAAATCAAACATTGCTGTGTTCCGACGTTTGGAGACTATGATAATGGATGTATGTACATATACATACATGAAAATTTCTTTTGTTGCTATTATAATTTGAATAATAGGGATTCTGTAAAAAATGTAAAAACTTAGCCTTGCGCAATATAATTAATAATGCATATCTACCGTTCTATTCAATAATTTTTTTATTAAATAATTCCCTCGATAGTAAATAAAAAATTATTTGATTCTTTTCTGATTTTTATTGAGATAATTTGATTATTACTAAAATATTCATAAAATTTTTATCAATGACGCAACATGATTAATCTTTTAATGATTTTTATTTGATCTTTATTGATTATGAAATTATTTACAAGTTTTTAACGATTTTTTTATCGGTAATTTGATCAAATTGATCGCGACTATTACTATTATCATGTAATTACATTGCTATTTGTTAGCGGCTGTACGAGCGCGACACATCGTCGCTGGGCTAGTCGCTGTTGGATTTGCGCTTTGCGGCGCAGTCGAAGTTAGCTCCTCCGTCGCACTGCTGGCGAATCAGAAAGACAATCATGCCATCATCGATACTTCTTGGCACTGCGATATGTTGGTTAATATCACCAGCCGTAATCGCACCGAAGACTTCGAAATTATATTCATGGAGGTACATATATAACTAAATGTTTTGCCTTATAGCATTTCAGTGCTCTCTCTATAAATCTCTCTACTTTTATTTATCTAATAAATTTTTATTCGTTAATACGAAAGTAAACTAAGCGAGATTGATGCTGTGATAACGCTTTGTTTTGCATTAATAATTAATGATTAATTTGAACTATCAGTCTTTTCAAGCTATTCCAAGAAATAAATGTACATGTTACACTGAAGAACAGTTATGCTTAGCAACAAAACATTGCAGAATGACATTTATAATCCATGTTATGAACGACAGCTGCCACAGGAGGAGCGAGCGGAATCGATTATGCGTGAGGCGTTCTTATGGGGACAAGTCGCCGGTCCGATCCTGGGAGGTTGCCTGGTGTGGGGCCGATCAGGGCCCTCCATGGTATTCTCACGTGCGGTTCTTAGCGCCTGCTTAGCGTCTCTATTAGTACCTGCAGCCTGGCGCGGACCGTCGCATGTCGCGCTTCGGTTGTTTCAAGGATTATGCACCGTAAGTCGGCGCCGCGCAGACTTTATTACCTCCGTTTCCAGGCGCTTCGCATTGACGTGAACTCGATTTTGCGTAGCACCGTAAAACACGCCGACATAAAACATTCGCGAGAATCATTACGACATCCTCTTTCGCAGGGCGCAACCATGCCTGCTGCTCACATGTTCGCTATGACCTGGTTTAAGAGCAATCACAGAAGCTGGTACTTCAGTTGTTATGCAGGTATATTGGTGATTGCGAGTACGACCGTTTAAATGATAAGTAAAAAGAACCCTCCGAGTCGTTCATTATTATAATGTTTTGTAGTAAAAACATATTTGCATATTTGCATATTCTACGACAGTGATGCGCAACCTTTTTCTAGAATTACTTTCAGAAAGCCATTTTTAGAAATAGGTAAAATCTCTGGAGTACGTAACGTTCATTTTGTTTATATAAAATAAAAAATATGATTTTATGTTTTTTCGACTATGTGTCGGTGGATCACAAAAAATCCACAGGGCTGCAGATTGCGCATCATTGCTCCACGACAGTATATCACGGCAGCATGCTTTTCAATTTCAAGATATCTTTAAAAATATTCTTCACTGACAACGAGTGCTACCAGTCTACATGATTCAAGTTACTCGACTAATCCTAATTCCCATGCTTTAAGCTGTTAGCGTGGGTTACTGCCTCACTGGATGGCTGGGCACCGCGGTGGTGCGAACGTTCGGTCGCGATTCTTTGTGTTACGGTCTGGTTCTTTTGGCACTATGCTGGTATTTCGCCTTCGGCCGATTTGTTAAGGACACGCCAAAGTCCTATCAACATGATACAACTGTAAGCGACACTTCCGATCTATTTAGCGAACATTCGCAACATTTTTGAAAGTTATTAATGTAGTTGGACGTGTTAATTAGTAGTCTGATAAGAATTGACATAGTTGAAGGCTTCTATGTAGTCTCTAGAAATTTTCCATTCGCTAATTAGTACCTGTGACAAACCTGTTGTGCGACGAATAACATTGACTTACCAGATTACTTAAGATTTATCACATGTATGTACCTAGCCTATTAGACATTTTTTTAAATGTAACTACGAGATTAGTAATTATCGCAGGCAGCTGTGATACCATGGGGAAAGCTGTTGAGATCCGTACCCGTTTGGGCGTCCGCAGTGGCGACGATGGGTAATCAGTGGGGTGACGCGACGCTTGCACTTGGCATGACGAAGTACCTGAAGCTTATCTATGGGTTTTCTACAGCTAACGTAAGTTGGCTGAGATTATTTTTATTTCGTTATTATCATTTTAACACTAAAAACATTTCATAAATATTAAAGTGAACAAATCGCGCGAAATATAATATTAAAACCAAAAAGATATAAAATAAAAAAGAGATATAAACTTTAAAATTCAAAAATTATAAGTTTACACAAAAAAAAGTTATTAGGCACCAAAATCTGCTTTGATTAAATAAGATTTTCTTCTTATTTGTGTTGTTCACATATCGATCGATTCTCACTTCTTATTGCATAAACTTTATATTAGGTACGACATGTTAGGATACAATATTTAATGTTATCCAGACCGATATTACGGAGATAACTGCGAACTCGTAGGTTTCGCAGTCTCACCTCGTTATTAAATTGTAATTCAATTCAGGACTCAGTGTTGACCACGTTACCTCACATCGGCCACTTCATGGCTGCGTTGACCTGCGGCCTCCTGGTAGATCACGTCCGCGAATCTAAAATAGTTTCCACGACCACGGCGAGAAAGTTGGTCGTCTATACAGGTGCGTTATGTGCATTTCCGATATTACGTCTACAATATTATAGTATAAATAAAAATAGTAAGTCCACTTTTCCAATTTTGGACTCACTTAATATTCTTGCGTATGCGCAAATCGCATAGTTAGCAAGATGACGATTACAATATTCGTCAATTAGTTTCTTCTATTCAAATAAAATTATCACACTTATATGATCTAAGTTCACGATTAAATCTGGAAAATAATAAGAGCAAAGCAATTTGCTCTTATAGCTTGCCTGCGAACTGGTAACATGACTGACAGGTAGCGATCAAAGGTGTTGATGCAAAATGAATCTATTGTTTTTAATTATGTGATAACATTATGAAAACTCGTACAAGAATTTTGGCCACTTGGTCATTTTCACTCTCAACACTAACAATAAGTAGAGTAAATGTATATAAAGTACATACAGCAGAATTAATTTATATAAAAAGAGGTAATTTTCGTTTTCCATTCTTTGCAAATTTTTAAACATTTTCAATTATAAGAAATGTGTAACATGAAAATTTAACAATATTAAAATTCAGCAATATTATTGTAAATAGTACGCAATACTGATGCGTTATAGATTACTCATTTCATGCTGTGAGGTGAACTGATTGTTGGCGTTACCTTGCTCTGATTGTGAGAGTAATAGCTTATGAGATCTCATTACGATAATTGAAGATGGAAAGTCTCAAATATGTTGAGTAATGAACTAAAGGCTTTATCCCACGTAACGTAACAAGAATATTTTCTCGACACGTCTCTCCGATTCTGCTTACAAGGGAACTGCTTGAAGTGTCAAATTTTAATTTTAATGAAACTTTGTATACATATTGGTTACGTAAATAAATGAAAGTATCAGTTACAGCTAATGTATGGTTTAAAAGATGAAATCACTCCTCATATGTAAAGCAGTTTTCAGTTTTTTTTGTTATATCTGAAAAACTATTTAAAATATAAAAAAATGTTCTATATGAAAATTTTCTAATAGTAAACTTATCTTTATTTAGCTACGACAATAGTATCTTTTAAAATAATTTTGTAAATATAAATTTTGAACAAATTATTTTTTTTAAATATGACGTAGATATAAAAAAATAGAGGAAATCTTATTATAAATCTTATTATATATAAAAATTTTGTATAAAATATTTCTTATATTTAAATAGTTTTTGAGATTTAACAAAAAAAAGTTGTAAACTTTTATTTGTTTTATATATATTAGGGATAATTTCATCTCTTAAAATCGTTTGCTGGCCTCAATTGATATTTTCTAAATATATTTACGTAGTCTATATGCATACAAAGTTTCATTAAAATCAGAATTTGACACTTTGTGAGAGGTTCCTTTGCTAGTATTCTCAGGCTGCGTTCCATTTAACGTTCACAACGCTCGTGGAATCATTTCATCCTTGTTGTTTATCAAATGTTAAAACAAGGACAAACAATTCTCGCGAACATTGCGAGCGTTAAATGGAACGCAGCCTCAGTAATTCCGAATTAAATGCGATTAGCGCACTTCATCCCCGCGGCCCTTCTCTTCGTCGCCGGTTACGCTGGTTGTCAGGCCCTGGGTGCTGCCTGGCTGGGGATAGCAGCCCTCCTCGTTTCTGGCACCGCACCGGCCGGTCCACTCGCAGCCATAGCTGATCTCGCACCTGCGGAGTCACCGGCGTGCGCCGCGGCCGCGTGCGCTCTCTGCTCCACGCTGGGCGCCGCGGGATTGCTGGCCGCCAATTACTTCGTCACCCAGGCTCTTCATGGCTCCGTAAGTCGAGTTACTATGACGCAGGCACGTGCGTTATCCGCCCGCGCAAACATAATAACGCAAATAGCTTCATACAACCGCGAACATTAAATGCCGGATTACATAACAAGGATTTAGCGACGAGTCTTTCCTTCTACTTTCTACGTTTCGCATGAGTCGTCCCTCGTTGCTTTTCACTTAAATAGTTATTAATTATTTTGTGCCTAATTGCACATTGTTTTCAAATAAGAATATAATATAATCGCGTAACATTTAGGATTTTTAATTTAAAATAAAAGAAGAGTATCAGAATTTTATATTTTTCTTTTACATTTTGTTGTACACATTTTTGGAGCAATTTTTTAATTTTAACTGTTGAAAGATGAACAATTTTATTGCTCCATTTCTTAAATAATAATTAGGAGATTGCATAGAAGTTCTAATATGATTTTAATTCTCTGCGGTTGACAAAAAAATTTTTTTGAAATTTTTAAATCTAATGTTAAATTTTAATTCGCGTTTGTTCGCGACGTTCGTCCGTTTTAGATCGCTGGTTCTTGGCGATTGGTGTTCGGTGTTGCTTCTGTCGTCTTACTGACGACCGCTGCGGTTTTTCTGGCTCTCGGCAAAGGCGTTCCGCAACCGTGGATCCCATCTGTGGCGAGACCGCGAAGTCACGACGTAATCTACGAGCAAGACGCGTTGGAGCTTGATCACGAGGACGTGGGCGTGCAGACCGAGCCCTTCGTGCCCTATTCGCTCGAGGACGACATTGAGAGTTTGAAGAACGTACCCCGCTCTTCATCCATTCACTCGAAGATCTCGGTGGCCTCCAATTAAATCGCGAGTGCCCTTGTGCCAATTTTCTGTACTATTTCATGCCTCATATTGCGCCAAGGATATTCTATCCCCCCGATTATTACGATAAGAAAAACGATGTACAGTAAACATATTGCAAATGCACACGCGATAAATACGATAAATGTATATAAGGTTTAAGAATAAGAATAAAAGTTTATACGATAAAACGATGGAATGTCTTCGAAAAATATCACGACAAAAATTGAAAAACTGAATATCTAATTTTTTACCAAGATCTGCTTCTTGGTAGAAGATAATATTGCTGTTACGAATTGTCGTTAGATTTCGCGAAACACGATTTGAACAACCGCTCTAGATAAAATCATTGTGAGACAATGCCGTGAATAATAATAACAGGTAGATCCGCGGAGTGATATATAATTTAATTTGTAGAAAGTCGATAGCTGATAAAAATGTCAACGCACGCTGGAAACTCGAGGGATATGACAGGACAAATGTCAGGTAAGCGTCGCTTTTGTCTCGGATTACTCGCTTTCGACTATTGTTGTTGAAGTGACTTCGCTTCATCGGGATACCTCGCGATTTTCTTCGCTCGCGTTATTTCCTAGCATACAAATGTATGCATTATGCTCATTTCTGTGAGACACCATGTGCCTTCCTCGATGACTTTCTATCTCTGAAGTAAGAGTGAGAAACAAGCCGGTGCGGCGGATGCGGCGGACGCTTTAATTAGATAATCTTACAGATTCGCGTATTCCTATCGGTGCTGATTCCATTGTGAAAATGCGCCTACGCCATTGTAACTGGCGCATGCAATACCGGAATACCGGAAGACATGTGCAAGACCCACTGTCCGTGCTAGCGAGTGTCCTCGCCTGTGTCCTAACGACAGCCTTTCAAATGCAAGCGTGCATATCCGGCGCTCGTGGAAAAATCAGAACACTCTTTAGATTTCCGCGGAAAATAGCCTGCCATTCGCCGTGAATTAAAAAGTATTTCGCATGTTACTTTTCACACCGGAAACTCATTCGATCGACATTCTTGAGCAGGACGTTGAGTCAATATTGGCGCTGCGATTACTTGCATGTATATTTCACTTCACTTATTAGTAACTGACATTATACTTTTGTACTTTGTACAAACAAAATTTTTGAAATTTTGGAATAAGCTTGTTCAGTTTTTTTTTCTGAGATGTCAATCTCAATCCTAATCTCTAATCTAATATGAGCATTTGTCGAAATATCAAATATAAAAAAAAAACTTTAATTAGCCTTGTTAGACAAAGTGAATCAAAATAATTATAAATTATTTTAATTTACTTCATCTATATAACCAATTAATAATTTGCATAATCATTAATGAACTGTTTTCATTAATATTTTTAATCATCCAGTTGATTCGTCTTTTGTTGCGTTGCCACTTGTGCAAATCGAACGTTCACCGAGCGGTGATTGTTCCGTTTCTCACGTGCTGTTCGAATAAACGCGTGAGATATCTACGTTGTGTGTCGCGCATAACGCTTTTTTCGACAAAGAAATTCGCTCTCAGACAACAGGCGGGCTTTCCGAATGCGTAGAAATCACGCGCGAGATCTCATGATCTAAGCCCTCGACCGCATGTTCGCGCGTAAGTTTGCCGCATAGACCCGACCGGGCAGGAATGTCGCAATGCGCGACGCTAATTACCGGCAGTAGACGCGTTACTATTCTTTCTCGGTAACGCCGACTCTCAGGGACTTATGAAATGAGTTCTCACACAACGTCTCGGAGTCTACCGTCCGACTCTTTCTTTATTTCGATGCGTATATATCACACTAGTCTCTTACGTAACATCGTATTTACAGTCGTAAGCAGGAAGTATGTTAAAGATGCCTTAGGATCTAGAACTTTCGCTGGTGTTGTCGGGTGCGTTTTAACAGAGGGTACCTCTCATAGAAGAGATTTCTTTTGAATAATCGCTTAAGATAGATGCACCAGTGATTGACTGCTGATAATAAATGCCCAATATATATATATTTGCTCAGTTTCTATAAGAAATTAATAACTGTTTTTACCAATGCTCATTTTTATCAATGTAAATTAACTTGGATTCTTAGAACTAGAAAAAGATAAAGAGTTAATTGAACCATGATTAAAATGAAACTATATGGGTAGAAAGAGCACAAGATTAACCTTAATCTTGATTTAACTTACTTCTCATTTTATTTTGGTTCTAAGAATCAGAAAAAAAATAAAGATTAAGTTAAATCAAGTATAAAGTTAATGTACATTGGTAGAAACAGACATAAGGAATAAGAATATATGTTTCGAAGTCGCGGATAATTACATTAGTTATCGTAATATATAATCATTATGTAATTGTAAATTAAAGCTGTCATCTATTGGAATACTATTATTGGTAATTTTGTTATTTTAACATTCTTTCCTTGTTAATTTTAAACGACATAATTTACACGCAAATCTCAGCAGCGTGAGAAAAATTTTGTGCGATACTTGTAAGATAAGTGTATGAGAAAATAAAATATCTTTGCTTAGAAAAGAAATTTAATTAACTAACTATTACTTAGTCGGTCGTACACTGATGCACCTACTCTAAAGCACGTAAATATGCGTCAAATGTTGGCAAGCTATCGTGCAGAAAATCGGTCGGGCTGCGCAGCAACGATTTCCCTTTCGCGAAATGATTCGATTCATTAACGACACGAATGCGTTCATTGCGTGTAAGACATTGATTCTTACACGCTGATGGACATATCCGTTCGTCCACTACTAAAAAAAAAGGTTACCGTTGACGTAAGCCCCTTCGTCATGCTTAAATATGTTACCGTGAGAATTTGATACAGTTCCAAGATAATTAGTAATGGTAAAAATTACATATCTAAAAATTATTTGTTGAAAGCAAATTCGTTAACTTTCGTCAAGGTTCTTTCATCTTGTAAAAAAAGTCGTATATAACAATTAGTTAAAATTCTACAATAATTTAACTTTTGTGTACTTGCAACGAGTAATACTTTTTCGTAATTTCTAACTACTTCTAATAGTTCTAACCTACTCGTTACATCTTTTTCCTCGCCTCTTTTTCCTCTTCTTCGTCCGTAATAATCTGCACGCTCCTGACTGGACCCGCCTTTCTGTATCTCGATGCTGGTGTCGTGGTGGTCATCGGAACCGTCATTGACCGTTCGGTGTTGATCGCTAAATTTACCATTCGCAACAGCAAAGCTTCTCTGATAGGTGCTGGTAGGATCTCGTCATTTTCGTCTGCGTCATGTGTGTAAAATTTCTGCCTATACACTCTCTTGGGATATCTATCGTGGTAATCGTCATACTGGGAATGATAGAGCGGGCTCAGAGCCCGAGGGTACACCGGACGTCTCAGGGACACTCTTTATGGTCGTACGCGAGTTCAGGTCTCGGAAGCGGCGCCTGAAAGCCCGCTGGATACGAAGGATATGGCTGCTGATCGTATAAAGCATCTTCGAGGAAGCTCTTTGGGTATGATAGGGCTTGCACGCCATATTGGCTCACTAGGAGCCTCCTTAGCAACATCTGGAAGTCTCGTCGACTCAGAGGCGGTGCGATCGGATTCGGTGGTTCTGGAGGCAGTGGCAATGCGCCAGTCCGGTAAGGATATACAGTCTCGGGCGTGGTCGCCTGGTACTCCCTGTCGTCAGGATGAACTACCGCATTCGGAATCGGTCGCAAAATCGGCCGTGCTCTTTGATCGGCATCCGAATACATTAGCGGTCGTACGGGACGTGAACGCATATAATTCATGTTTATTGCGATTCGCGCCTCATCTTCGGGATCGGGCACGGGAGTCTCCGTCAAGTAATGAACGTTGGCATCTGTCGTGCTCGAGTAAACCGGTTGATGATTCGACGGAGGCCTTAATAGGATCCTACTAATTGGTATTGCTCTGTAGACGCCTCCCTCTTCCTCGAGATTGCCCGGTTGGGACGGGACGAGTATCCTAGGCGGTAATTCTCGCAGATACTGTTCAGGCTGCTGTCTCATGAAGACAGGCTCGGTGCTCTGTCTGACATAGTCCCGAATTTCTGCTGGTACCCTGGTTGTAGAACCGTGAAGTAGGGTCTGCTGAGTCGACGTACGCTCCTCCTGGGGAGGTTTCGTCTGTGTCTCGTAAACCTGAGAATCTTCATACTTCGGACTGTCGAATCGACCACCCGCTCCTAGGTTTTCTTGACGATTGACGTAGAATTTCGGTCGTTCTGTGCGCGGAGTAGTGGAAACCCTCTGGAGAATTCGCGATGGAGATGACGTGGTGAACAAAGGACGTGTCGTGGACAAGGAACCGCCATAAACGTCGGAATGTTCGTCGTTGTCATCGGAATTCGACTTGGTTGTCTCGTCGTGTAATTGCCTTCTCAAGTTATTCCCCGTCGTGATTTTGACCTCGTCTTCCTTCTCTACGAAATCTTCAGAGATTGGCGGGAGGCTATGTTCAATCGGTCGCTTGGCAAAGATGATCTTTCGATAAGCACCACTTTTGTCATCCGTACTGGGTCGGTTGATTTGCGAATCTTCGTCTTCGATGTCTTCCTCTATGACGATCGGTCTCTGCTGGCCATTGATGACTAAGCGCGGCCTGTTCTTCGCCGTACCCTTTAAGTAGTGTCCGAATATCGTCTTCGGTGCCTCTGTAGTGGTAGTGCTTGTGGTCGTCGTAGTGGTGCTCGTAGTTGTCTTCCTCGTTCGAGGAATCGACTGTACTACTGACGGTCTGGTCGACGATTCCGTTGTCGTGGCAAATACGATGGTCGGTCTTTTCGTAGTTAACGTACGGTTAATGCGCGGCATGCTTTGCACGACCGATACGTGTTCCTGCAATGGCGACATGGTGGTTGCTTTAAAACCCGTCCCGTTCGAAGAGGAGTACGAAACTCTCTTTATCTCGCCGTTAGCGTCGACAAAACCGAACGTGCCCTTAATGTTGCCCAAAACATCACGACTCTCGACCTGACAAAGCAAGTATTTTCCGTTCATTTTTTTCGTGAGAATGGTATGATTCTTACGTCTTGCACGAACAAATTAATCTTTTTATTAATACAATTATCATAAATGTAAAAAATGAAAAATATTTTAATTAAATAATAAATATAATATACTAAACTATATATTATAATTTTGCTTTACTTAATATTTAAATGATAATAATATATATTTACAAAGTTTAATAATATTTAAGTTTAAATTTAAATTTAAACATTGACACATATTTCGCTCTATTTTTTAATTTAAATAACAGAATTTTTGGAAAATTTTATAAATGAGGGCATAAATAAAATTATATAATAAGATGTAACTTTTCTAATTGCCTGCCGTAATCATAGCAGCCCATTAGATTTTTATATATCTATTGGAGTTATTGTTGATATTGATATAATTAAAATTGCCATTGGCATTACTTACTTAGCACATCGTTATTTTAAATGCAATCAGAAATGAAAAGAATTGTTCCGGCTAATTAATATTCGATACTGTGGGAACCGATTGTGCGGTGCAATTTATGATTCTCGGAAAAATAGATGATAGGCGCGGTTAAATTACGCGCTTAAGTAGTTACGCACATAATTACCTTGAATGAGCCATCACCGGCTTCGTAACCATACGTGTAAGAGCCGTCTTCGTTCACCTTTCTGATCTGCTTCAAGATCGCCACTTGATCATGTTGTGTTTCCGATGTTTGCTGGTCCGTGACGTTCGAACAGCTCGCGGTCGCCAAACAGAAGAATGCCATCAGCCATGGCGTCATCTTAAAAGGAAAGATGAATTTTCTCTATGAAGAAAACGCAGTAACTCAAACACGATGACGCTGATGCATTTTAAATATCACGAGAAGATACCCATACAGCACATTTTATCCGAGGAATATCCTGGAAACGTTTTTAGAACATAGAATGTCCTGTGGATGTTTTTAGGACGTCCCTTGGAGGCCTGTGCTGTATGAATAGTGTCAAAAATTGCAATAAATCGTTGAATATACGAATTCTGAAATGACAAACTTGAATTTCAGCGCGATGAAAATTGCATGCTCTTTAATTTATTCAACGATTATATATTCAAAACGAAATACTTCCAATACGCGCGTTCACGTTCACATAATGACGCACTTGTCACTCTACAGCATTTCGCGTCCTAAAACATTTTCTCGGAATAAATCTTGAGGATATATGGGCGAAATATCGCGTATACAATCGTTTGCCAAAACGCACACTTTCCCAATGCACCAATATCGGTTTCGCGAAAAAAAATCATTGAAACGTTTAGACCGAGCACTTGCATTTAGATTGATAGTGACTGAAATTGATCTCGCTCTCTCCCTCTCTCTTTTTCTTACGCGGGCACCATGAACCACGTATTCGCGCACTCGCGCCAGCTCGAAATACTCGGCGATATACCTTGTTGGAACTGGAAACCATGTTACCGCGGATGCGGTGAATGTTCTTAATACAGCGTGGGGTGTCGGGTGCCGTTATATATAGGGTGACACAATAGGCAACCACCGCCGCGCCCCTTCCACGGCGCAACGCGTCGCGCCGCCATGTTCAACCTTGATGACCCCTAAACATTCATTAAGGCGCTGGGATTCTAAATGACAGCTCTCCTGCTTATTGTTAGTAAAAATGCGAAGCGTCGCGTGCATTTTTACAACGCTTCGGTAGAAAATACACGACAATGAAGGCTCGTGGTTGTGATTGCTCATCTCGATTATATGTTTTTTCGTTGCGCACAATTGCACAAGACAGGATTACTTTAACGACTCGAAAATACGGGAAAAGTCGCCAGATGATCGGCTGCTGCGCGAAGTGAATGTCGAAAAATGACTGTATTTTTTTCTTTTTTTGTTAAACAAATTAATTCGATTAGTATTTAAATTTTACATTTTGCTCGAGTTGCTTTAATTTTGTAAGATGGATGTTCCTTTTCTTATTAACGTTAGAACGATCGATAATATTCCATTAGAACCGAAGATGCTAATTTGTTAATTTCCTATCCTTGTTTTTGTTTAGTGAAAGTCATTTTGTTATTACTTATAAATCTCATTATAATTATTTGTTTTATATTTACATATTTTCAATATTCTGTACTTATATCTAATACATAAAAAAAAAAATTGAAATTATTAGCGAGGTCAAAATGACATTATTGGTTTTAGTGTATGGGAAAAACAATTACTATTGCCACGACTACAAGTCGCCCATCAATACATTTTTTGATTATAAGAACTAATACGATTATGATAACCGTGAGATTAACATATTTTAATGATTATGGTTGTAAAGATATATATGTTCATCTTGCGATTATCACAACCAAATATATTGATGGGCGAAAATTATCATTTCTGATTGTGGCAATCGTAATATTTTTTCTGTATATTATAATAAAATACAGAATGTTTCGTTTAAAGGGCCGCACTAGCCACTATAGTGGCCAGTAACAGAATTCATTAATATAACTGAGAATGTGTTTTGAAGATTTTCATACAATACAGACTTTGCCATAAATTCCAATATTTTCACTTGATAGGTGGAAAATGATAATTAGCAAAAAATAATATAAATAAAAAATAAATAAAAATAAAAAATAAATAAATAAATAAAAATGTAGAAAAAATAAAAAATATAAAATGTAAAAAAAACAAAAAAAAGGCACTACATAATTTTCTACGTCCACATCATTAGTCCTGAATTACGCTAAAGGAAAGTTTCATATGTACTTAAAAAAAATGTCTATGTTATTCAATTCGACTTATCTAGACTTATCTAAGTAACTATTTCTACATAAAATTTCGATAATCTGACTTCAGAAATGTGTTCTGCGACATCAAAAACACTTAGGAATACTAAAAACAAAAAGTGAAAATTTTCCACATTGGCCATCCCGTTACGGACCGGGCTGGCCATTATAGTGGCTAGCGGAAAAATCGTCGATTTCTCGTGACATAAACATTCAATATATACATGAATTTTACATTTAAAAAATTCAAAATTTCAAGGCAAAAATGCTGGCTCTCTAAAGGTTAAACGCGTATAATAAAAGAAAAATTCATATATAAAGTATTAATTATTTACATATATAGAGGCTATGTATATAAAAGCTGTGTGTTTTGCGAGTAGGTATTTCCGTGTTCATATACATTCTTGAAATATTAACGTTTTGTGAACGTTGGAATTCACTTTACCATAACGAGGAGTAGTCTAATATCTAGTATCATAGTGCTCCTCTCTCTCTGATAAAGTGAACTGCTTGATAATGTTTATGAAACGTTGACATTTTAAGAATGAATATGGACACGGAAATAATCCACGAAATAGCTTCTATATAGAAAGCACTGGTGAAAACCTCAAAAGTATTAGTTCTAATGATATGAAGATGGGCATCAGTGTAAAGAGCAGTTCTGAAATTTATTTCAGTGTTTTTTTGTATCTGGAAGAATATGCATTGCTAATATTTCAATAAGATGTGATAATTTCATTAGAATTTATGCTAATTCCTCTTATTGGACGTTTAAGCCGACGTTTAAGTATACATACCATAAGTTGTTGGTTCCACTGGCATAAATTTCTGACGATTTCATAAATTACATAAAATTAAATACATTTAATTTTAATTAATGTTATTTATTGTTCATTTCACATGTCTTTAAAAAACGTTTCCTTACATATACTAGTTATTGCGACAAATTTCGTCAGTTTCAGTGGTCGAATTGGTAAAGACATCCGCCATAGAATGTAAGTTCAGGTTTGAATCCTGACTGAGGTATTTTTTGTAATAAATTATTTACTTAAACTACTAACTTTTTAAGATACTTATTAACATCAATATCATTAAACTGCTTATTAATTTAATTTGTAATATTACTATCTTAGTTTCAGTTTAAAATTATGTTTTAAACCCGAAAATTATTTCGGTACGCAGTTTACAGAACTAGATATGTTTATAAATTTACATCAAAACATTACACATGCACACAAAAAATTTTTTTTTATTCAGAAATTATACCTTGGTATTCTTATGTATTTTGATGCTCCGAATTCGCTGTCCAAATTGCTGTATCACGTCATAATTTTTTTTTTATTGTCAGTAAATAGCTCGATTTTTAATCTACCAGCTTGCATATTAACTTTTTCATTTATTATTAAACTTATTTTCTCTTTTTATGTCATATTTGCATATTGAAAACCAAGTCATAAATGTTTTAAAAATACTGAAAAATCGAATTTGTTTTAGAGCGTCAAAATACATAAGATACTTTGTTCTAATACTTTGGTATAATCTCTGGATCAAACATTAAATTTTGTTTTGTGTGCCTGTGTTATTTGAAATCCAGTTTAGATCGATAAGATTTTCTTGTTACTTAGTTGTATATTCACACATTAATTAATGTTGTTTCTTATTGTTCAATTAATTTAATCTTTTTGAAATATTTACAACTGTGACTTTAGACTCTAAAGACTGTTGAAAGTCTAAAAAATCACACAATTTATGAGGCCTCGAAGAAAGTGTATTGATAATGACAACGTAAAAGGACGGAAACGCGTTTGCTGTAGAGAGAATGAGCGTGATGTCCTGACAGAATGGAACATAAGAAGAAGTTTGGCTTCGCGGGGACAAGTGAAAGCCACGTGGGAGTTGACGGACGAGCAAGAAGCACACAGTAGTAGACTGTAAAATCTGTAACAATAGTTCCCATAGTGTGCAACACCGGTATTGTGGTATTCGCTCCACTCTAGGCACTCCCACAGGACAATTATTACATCATGCAATTTCCTCCGGGTTTCGTATTCACTTTTTTGATGCCACCTTGATATGCCTTGCGTTCGTGGACGTATCGGCTGTCTATCTCGCCTCGGCGTCGCACGTTTCCTCCGCGGGAGGATCATTGTCTCTCGCGGGCCCGTACCTCGGGGTCCGCGAATGTTAACGCGCGATCGGCAGACCTATTGAAATCTTAATAATTAAAATATGCAGGATATCCGGGAAAAGTACGGGGTACGTCGGGAGACACTAATACTTTCTCTTCGCTACTAATTGCTCGACAAATCTACAGTCGGTACCTTTTTAATTTCTGCGCTCAACATTTTGATGAACAGAATATTGTTACTAAAATTACTTAATTACAATTGCTGGAAATGACTTCATAGATTAGCAATTATTCGTAACATTGTTGATTTTGTAATTGAAATTAATTTTTTACCGGAAGAAAATTTATTTGAAATTGAATGAAGAATTTGATCTTGTTATCTATTTACGCTCTTGAAGCTTAATTCACCAAAACACTGCAATTCTCAACGTGTTGTATAACGCTAATTAGACTTTCCGAGAAGTTTTTGCTAGAAAAAAGTCAACTCTCTTACATTGCTTTGTTAATACGAAATGGCTATTAAGTATCTTTTATTTAATTTTTGATTTTTTAAATTACAAAGCATTTAATTTTTTTACAAATTGTAATGTATTGAGAAATTTCTATTAATTATAATTTTTTAATTTTTGCTTAGGTACAGCTAAACAGCTAGACAATTGTGTGATTAGTTTCTTCCAAAGAAAGTAGGTATGAAGTTAATCGTAACGCAACTACCGGTTACACATGATCTCAATTATATTTCGACTGACACACCTACTTCGTTACCTACGAAATATCTCACATTATGTCCGTGGAAACCATAGGTCCGTGCTTCGTTTTCAGCGACTGTCAGTAGCCAAAAATCCACCGACACCGTTCTGTTTCTTATTACGGCAATGATTCGGGTGTGCCGAAACGGTACCGTGAGTGGATATTACAAAACGTCTTAATGTGTAATCGGACAACTTGCGTGACATAAATATTAAAATACGAATTCATGAAATGTAATTAACAATTAAAATTTTTGACAAATTTATGAAAAAGATGAATTATGAATTCCTGAAGAAAAAAATTCCTGATTCATAATTAATAATAAATAAATCCATTTAAAAGAGCGTATTTTGTATGTTAAATATATTTTATTAAATATAACTTCTCTTTTCACATCTCATTATTTGCGTTTCTAAAAAAGTATATGACATTGATTAGATAGTATAGAAATACAGAAATACAAATATCTGAGAATGAATCTCATTTTATCATGCGTGTAGATCGAATCCTTTTATAATCCAGATTTATTATTTCCGAAGGAGTACTAAAAAGTCATCGCAAGATGTTTCCCATCCTGAATACATATTTTATCATCTATAATGAACTGAATATGTGTTGGTACTGACTTATTGATGTCATAATGTGCAACGCCTCTGATATACTACCTTTCATACGGCGTTGTATGGCGTAGTAAAATGCATCAGGAACCACGCTATAAAAGTAAGGAACATTAACTCTTCCTACACAAATAACACAGACCTGCATGGTTTTGTTGATTGGGATTTGACTATGTTTTCTTACGTAACTTTTCCCGATGAATCCAAATCCGGCTGCAGAATTGCTCTATCACGTCAGGTTTTTGAGAAAAGTGAGGTTAAATGTGTCAAAATTGACGTTTTTTGACATATTTGTAATTTTTTTGCTAGCAAACTAAATTTTTTTTTCTACTTTCGTTTACACTATCTTAAAGTGCCAACTTTTATCTTCAAAATATATTTTTTTTAACGCCGTACGTTTTTTTTTTCACCGAGATAATCTCTGCGTAGTTTTATGCCAAAAATGTTTTTTTGTGTGACTACGCAGAGATTATCTCGGTGAAAAAAAAACATACGGCGTTAAAAAAAATATATTTTGAAGATAAAAGTTGGCACTTTAAGATGGTGTAAACGAAAGTAGAAAAAAAAATTTAGTTTGTTAGCAAAAAAATCACAACGATATGATGGATAAAAAATAAATATTTTAAAAAATATTTATCCAAAAAGAGAGGAGAAAAATATAATTTTAGAAAATGAAAATTAAATTTAGAAATAAAAATAATAAAAATATGCATGAATTATTTTTTTGGATCAAATTTCTGAAAGCAATGATTTGATTAATAACACTGTATCATGTATCATAAAAATATAATATATATTTTATATAGGAAAATTTTAGATTGCTAGTTTTTAATTATAGAAGTTGTTTTCATCATATATAAATTACACGCTTATACATTAATGTTGGATTACGTATTAAGCAATATAACTAAGGATATCATATAACTTAATTACGACAGATTCTTTAGAGATAACGAGGTATATTAATATTATCGTCATTAAAAATCATATTGTTCGTCTATTCGCGGACGTAAGTAAGAAACTGACTTCGCATATATAATGAAAAGCGAATTTCTCTACGACGAAATTATTGTAATTAGATTACTTCAAAGAATTTTGCGTGCATGTGTGCCCATCTGTGCGCGTGGGTCGCAATTGTCATCTTTGTTACCGGTTTTCTTGCGAGCTAGCTCACTAGCATCGCGTCAACTACGTAGCGTATCTAAATGACATAAACTGCCGTTGTTAAGTTATGTCAATCTACGTATTTATATCCGCTATGAGAGTGGCAAAAACGAAATGGTTGTCACATTCTTCTGACGTCTATCACATAAGATAGAGGATGTTGCGTATGACCGTCATCCTGTACATGATCTATTCCGTGTGATTGAATCGCGTTGACATTCACTAATGACGTTTCTATCCACCTGTCTGATTATTACAAGTGATTATCTTTTCTTTTCCATTGAATGTGAATGCCGGATAATATATTAGGAATTTCTTTTAAAATATATTTATTAATTAATTTTTTTGTATATATACAGAGTAATTCGTTTCCTGTCAAAAATTTTATTGCAATATAGATTTTTATGCTTTTATTAATTTATTTAGCATTTAACATAAAGTACGACAATTATATAGTTACAATGATATTTATGGATTGTTTAGAAGTCTGAAATAATACTGTAGAGATACGCAGTTGTTCGTTAAATGACAGCTGCTATTGTCTAGCTCATCTTTTACCGGTAAAATAGAGAGCGTGTTTAGAAAGCAAGTGGAACTTTCGCTAACGATCTGCGGCTTGTGTTAACCGCAAAACCATAAATAAACCATGGCCATAATATTTGACCGTGGTCCACTGAAACTGAGTTCAAGGTTGCACATCTTGTTATTACAGTCCAAAAATTTTAGCGCGAAATATTAAAAAATAAGCACAGTTGTCTGCAATACTATTATGCAAATTATCTGTTTTTCGCTCGATTAATTGCTCATCAATATATTAATAAAAGCAAACAAAACTTTGTTTTATAGATTTCGTAACGACAAGTTCTCAGTTTCATTGCATTAGACAGCTAATAAAACATGATACATCTCGACATAGTGTTGAAAATAAATCATCGATCCAATTTACTTTCGCGATTGTATCCACGCGCGCACGTTTCAAACTTAGATAATATATTTAGCAACGGTCATTCACACATACATACAAACATGCTCACAAGCTGTTTGGCGTGGTTTGATTTAACACTTTACTCGACCCTTTCATTTTCGATGACTTTCACCCAAGCGCTCACAATCTACTTTTACCGCAAAATCGAATATATACGATGCATAATGTATATCCTTGTTTATTAAATTATATACTTCGTTGTAAACGTTTATTATACAATTGAGTTCGTAAAAATCTTAAATTTATTATTAATGATATTACGACAGCGTGCAGATCCTGCGTACGAAATGTTTCGCCGGAATTGACATTTCATTAGGATTACCTTTCAAGCGAAACTAACGTTGTACATGGTCATTATGCATATCGACGTGATTGGATACGCAAAGTGACGAGAATAAGAAATGCAACCTAATACATATGAGATTTATTCAACCTTTTCAGGAACAATTCTTTTGAGTTGCGAATAGAAAAGATAAGTTAGATAGAACGTGATACGCGATAATAGAAGTGTATTCGAAGCATGACTTGGAAAATTGCAATTAATATCGCTATTTTTACAAGCCGTCTTCTCTAGATAGGATCACTCGTGAGATGTTACTGCGCGCTGAAGAGTAATCTTGTCTTCATTTTTATGGGCATTTAATCGCAAACATGCCGATTGCGATTTCACAGCGGCACGTGGTTCATAATCGGAGCGGAGAAAACGCCGCAGGTGGATAACACGTAGCCGCCGTTCGTGATGTAACGAAACGTTTATATACATCGTGCACAACGACGCCGCCGCCTTTCCTACTTTTCCAATTTCTTCTCGCGGAAGCGCCTACCGCGCGTGATTCAACTGCGGCACGAAACGAAAAATGACATGCCGTCGGGCGGTGGCCCGTTATTCTTACCTCGTAAAAATTGTATGTTCGCATAGTCAGCAACGCCTTGAGCCGTCAAATTGTGCCAGGTAATACTTCACCCGCGCAAATGCAGGAATGCGGTATTCAATTCGTGTAATTATTATCTGTAAGAATCTACTCACTTTCTTAATAAACAAACTTTAATCTATAATCTTAGTAAAATAGTGTGGCTTTAATGGCAAGATAAGTAATTGTCTCTTTATACTTTCTTTATTTCATAATAAAACGCAAATTATATCAGTATACTGCATGTAATACGACGTATCGGAGTTGCAAAATCACAGCCGTGGCAAATGTTCGTAACGTATGAAACTTGTATGCAACTATTATAGATACTTATAAGAACTATTATAAATACAACTATTATAGAACTATTATAGATACACTTTATTTCCGAAAACACGCGAAATCTATTTATTCAAAGAAGAAAACTCGCGCCGGTGTCTATAAATAATCAAATTCGTTATGCTGTACGATATAATGATTATTATGGACTCTGATCACGTGTTTTCTTCTTCCAATAAATGTAGATTTATGGAGGAACGCGGATATGTGGTTACGTACAAGTTATATACTCACAAATGTTTTCTACGGCTGCGATTTTATCACAAACAAATATTCGACACGCCTGTTTCAATCTCCATTCATGCGTGCTAATATTTTCGTTTTGTGATTCATATTCCAACCAGCGAAAGTGGATGACACTGCGAGGATTGGGGAAATAAAGTGACAACTTAACACATTTTCGCAATGATATTTTTCTTTCGATTATGCTTACAAATAATACAAAAAGAAAACAACGTAACGTAAGACTCTTCTTTACGAAGATTTATGCGCAATTGTCGTATCATTAATTATGCGTATGTATCATTAATTGTAAGTATGAATTGCTAAGTAGTCGCTATGCATTTTAACGCTAACGAGTATTATTTACAGTATGAGTAGACAACCGCCGCACTGAGCCCGTTATAGCAACGACGTGATTGCGATTAAACTACGAAATCATTTATTAAGACGTAAGTATCTCCTTACGGTGATACGTTAATCTCCTCAGAAATGTGCATCGAATTGCGTTTTGCGGGAATACGAACTGTAACGATGCTGTCAATTATACTTGACAGTGCTCTTGATAACTGTTGAAACCATTTTCTGATTAATTTTAAATGAGTTTTGCTTTAAATGTCTTGTTTGAGAATTAAATGCAAATGTACTCGAGATATTGGAATTTCAATTAACTGAGCCTTACTAACAGTATATCTGATTTTTAATAATTGTAAAACGTTTCTTGTTAAGGTTTTGTTGAAGGAAAATTAATTATAGCTCTCTTCATTAAATCTCCGTAATGATATAACACATGTCCGACAAATCTTGTATAGTTTTCTTTAATGACTGTGGTAAACGTGATTTCATCGATATACACGATCTACCGCCGTTTCCTTCCCGGACTTGATATACATATATTTCCGCGGGTTGAGCAGTCGAAACGCATTAAACTCGAATCGATTCTCACACTTGTGACAGAGAATGCAAATAGAAAGTTCGTGGCGGTTACAGCGCGAATAGAATGTTGTCCCTATAAACCCAACTACGCCGATAACAGTGTATGTATTGCAGTTTCCTCGACGGTCGACTCGGGTGAACCCTACTCGCAGCAAGCTTGCAAAATTCCACATTGCAAAAGGGTAAAGTAATTGCCGAGTAAACTTCCTATCGAAGTGATGTCCCCGTATCGAGTATCGAAATTAACTACCCAGTTAAAACGCGAGCAATATGTTTGTGTCGCGGAATTTAAAGACGTAACTAAGTAGACAAGCCTAGCAATTTTGAAAGTTTATATTAGGAACGTTACGAATTATTAAATCGGCGAAGCTTCTATTATGATTATTATAAGATTTTATATAACGTTATTTATTCTTAAAATCAGAAATGTACGTGATAATTTCAAATTGAGTAGAAATTTAAAAAAATTTTAAATATAGATTTTGAATTTATTTTTTAGTTGAAAAATGTAAAATATAGTGATGTACATTAAAACGTACGTATTTAAAAACATAATAACTTCAAATTAAAGCGAAAATTTGTTTTTTAACTTGAAGAATATAAAGAATTGACGTACAATTTATCTTTTGTAACACTATGCACATAGGCGCCGACTTGCGAAAAATATTGGGGTGACGCTAAGAAATATTAGGGGGGAACATAGCAATATCCACTTTTTTTGCGGTGATACTGATAGAAATAAATCATTGAAATAACTAAAATCTATCAAATTAGTGAAAATTTTAATGATTTTAGTGATTTATTTTTATCAAGAGCATCGCAAAAAAAAATGGATAATGTTGTGTAGTTGACATCCACTTCTTCAGAAGACTGTAGTGCACAAGGTATTTTGCGGTTACAGGAAAAAGGCATTCATGTCCTCTCTCAGGTTTCTCTCTGGTACGTGTATGTGCAGGTACACTAGGGGTTCCTTCCAAGGGCATGTTCGGATTCCCACATGGGTGCTCCCGAGTGTCATGTCATTCTTGTTTAACAAACGTTAAACAAGGATGACATGATATACGAGGAGTACTCTAATGGAAATCAAAACACGCCTCAATAAGCGACTCACAATCAGTACAACAAAATAATCATCTCATCCTTGTTTAACATTGGCGAACAATAAGAATGTAATGATACACTGTGTTACACTGTGTCATTACATCGTCTCTTGTTGGAAGGCACCCTAGGACAGCAGACGACGTGCCAGGCTGACACTGCCAGCGCGAGCATCTTAGTATGTTTTGTGACGAGTATCACCACTTTTAATTGGCCGCGTCAACGTTATGTATAACATGTCATGTGGCCGATGTTTTCTCACAGTTTTGATCGTAGAAATTATTTGCAATTGTTAAAACACCGTTTGTTAAAAAAGCAAAAGGTAAAAATTATTGAGGG
>NW_017256436.1:3334840-3359596 GCF_001594055.1 Mycetomoellerius zeteki
CCCCCCCCCCCCGTAGTCGGCGCCTATGACTATGCGCACGATTAGATGTTTGAGTAAAAGATTAGAATAGGCGAGAATGAAGCAACAAATCAATTGCAAACTTTTATATCACGATGAATTCTATGCATTATATGACACGATAGTATGGAAGTGCAACATTGTGTGTCTAAATAATCAAAAGTATATCGAAACACCAACTGATTTGATTCGACTAATTATCCCCTTCTGTACTTGATCGTGTCTCACTCGCCTTTCATGCGACTCGATGTTGCACTGGATCGACATTTTGTAATCGAGTCTAGCATTATTACGTGGCTCAGGCTTACGGGGTCGCGAATAAAAGGTCCGCAGCCGCGCGACGAAGTGTTTCGTTTGTATCGCGAAACCTCTGTGGATACCTTTACGACAGTACGGTGTTAGGGACTCGCGAGAAATTGCCACGGTAATACATCGTATATGCGTGCATGAGTATTGCGTCAGGTCGTTGGCTTTCACTCTCTAACATGCCTCATAAACGTGCACGATACCAGAGTGAAAAGAGAGGTGTTCTCGGAATCGGTCTGAGAAACGGAAGGAACCACGTTCGATGTCAACTCGACGCGCGAAAAAATAAAATTTCACTACTTTTAATGAACGCATTGTTTCAACAAGTTGTCAGTTCCCGAAACGATGAGGCTTGCTCGAATAATTCTTTTCTTGTTGTGTGTTTGGAGGAAATGAGATTTATGATGAGATTATTTAACTGAGAAATCGTGGAAAAAAAATAAAAAGATATGATTAGCTGAGAGGATTTAAACAATATTAAACAAAGAGGATTTAAATTTTATCACGTATAACGTTTTGTCACTATGGCTCTCCATTATTGTTACGAGTTACACTGTCCATGTAATCGTACGCGCGCGGTTCCTCCATCCAATATCACATACTTTAATCTCTTTAACCTTCGTTCTCCGATTGCATCGTCGACGGATAATATTATTGTTTGCGCGTTAGCCGAGACGAGCGGATAGCGCAAGAACGCTTTGAGACACGCATTGGACGAAAAAGCGAGCGTTATATATATATATATATATACAATTACGTACGGGACTATCAAAGCATGAAAGCGCTATCGAGAACAAGGTAATTCAGAAAATCCCATGTTACTGCAAAATAAGAATTACAGGAAGACCGCAAGATCCGTTTGTAATAATAAACTTTGAATGTTTCTCAGAAAGTCTGTGTTTCCTACAACGCGCGATTACGGTAAAAATCTACGGTCTTTATCGCGATATTTTTCATCGCAATCATGTTCGTGCGCCTTTCTCGCGTCGCGCTGATTATATTAAATATATACCGCACACGCATTCCCCCGCGTGCAACGCATGCATCGAAGCGCTCGTGTGTGCCATTCACTCGGCGATATATTTGATCCCAGCTTCGGCGCCACATGAGATATTATACTTTATATATAATGCATGTACTTATATTGTAATACCCTCTGTGTACGCACGGGCCGACGTTATGATGTAATCGGCGCGAAATTCTCGGCGGTTTAGCTCGCGAGGGACGCTCGAGGCAATACCAAATGATAAATATCGACGAGGGACGATTCGAGGATCCTAGAAAGATCTCTTAGGAATCGCGACTCAGATTGCATCAGTAGTTATTAGCGCGGCTACCTCGGAGAAACTGATCGATCTGACCTACTGCAAGAGACGTAGGGGCAGCGGAGGCCTTCAAGGGCGCGACGTAATAGAACGCCTGGGGTTCTCTCTGCGATTCCAGCAGCTGGAGCCTGTGAGTTTGTTGCTGCTGTGGATGCTGCTGTTGCTGCTGCTGCTGCTGCTGCTGCTGACGACGTTGTTGCTGCGCGTAGAGCTGGTGGGATTGCTGCAACAACTGGGCCTGCTGCTTCCTGTAGAGCACCTCCTGGGGCTGGGCTATGGTCGGGGTGGGCGCCGACTGGGCCTGCTTATAGACCGGACGCTGGGCCTGCTGGTACTGCTGCAGCTGCTGCAGACCGAGGAAGGACTGGGGCTGGGCTACGAACGGTTGGAGTTTGTGACTGAGGCTAAAGTCACCCACGGTTTGGGGTAGTGTCTGATAAAGCTGGGTATTGTACTGACCGGTCGCGGGATCATACACGAGCTCCGATTGGTAGATGGGCTCAGCGGCTGCGGAGGCGGCGGTGACCGACGTCTGACCGGTCAACTTAACTCTCGAAGTGGGTTGGGGCGATGCTTGGACGGTCTGGGGCCTCGCAACAGGGGCTGCGGAAACGTGCGAGCCGACCGTGTTCACGTAACGCTCGAGTTCGGCGGCAAAGTCGAGATGGGGCGCATTAGCGGTGGTCGTAGTGCGCAATGGTGATATCGTGGGATGGGTCTGGGCGTAGAGCAGACTGTCGGGACGTTCCGTGCTACTAGGGGAGACATATTGCGCGGCTACTTGGGCGACGTGGGGTCGTGGGGTTATTGCAACCGACTGGGCCCTGACTGAGGGATGGCGGGTCACCGGTCGGCGAGTGGTGGTCTCGAGCGATTGATAGACGCTTGAAGTGACTGTAGGCTGGCTACGGAGGACGGGCGTCGCAGTAGTTTGATATTGGGCCGGGGTGGAAGCTAGCCTAAAAAGAGACGGACTCGAGGACGGCGAAGATTCATAAATGGCGGTGGAGGGCGTGACTTGCACTAAGGTCGAAGGTCTTCTAAAGGCTGATGGTCGCAGCTGCGGCTTCAGATCATCCTCAGTCAGTTCTTGGCTGGCATCATCGTCGAGCTGATACTCGGTTTGGAAAATCGTGGTGGGTGCACGAGTAGTAGTCGGTTGATACGTGGGTCTCACTGAGACAGGTCGAGGTATAGGCCTGACCACGGGATAATTCGCCGGTCCAGAGAGCTCCTCCTCCTCCTTTTCGGGTTCTTCTTCTTCTTCATCCTTCGGTGCGTTCGGGTCACAAGGGTTGCCCGAAACATAGGTGAACTCTCTTTTATTGCCGTCCGGATCAATGTAGCCGTATTTGCCGCGCACGACGCAATCGGTACCGCGGGTTTCCTCCTTGAAGGAACCGTCGGCCGCCTCGTAGCCGAAGGTGAAGGATCCGTCGTCATTAACCTTATTATAATTCCTGATTGTCTGTACTGGTGGCGGCTTTGATCCGTGCAGCGCATCCTTAGACCGTGGCGAAGGAAGCGCGCGAGTGCGCGGCTGATAAACCGCCACAGTGTCGAATTCGTCCTCGGCGGCCTGATTGTCCTCTTCCTCGTAATACACTTGAGGTCCTGTCACGCGAGGCCGGATCTGCGTTCGCCGTGCTTCCGTTAGGACGAGCAGACACGCCGGGATTACCTGGCAACGAAGAAGAATTTACTATGGTAGACAACACACGCTATTGCGATTGGTGCGCGGGGATATGATCATTAACGTGTTGATACGACGTTACGCGTGTTGCGCACAAAAGAAAGTGGCCGGTGCTCTTGTCGGATCGAAATTTTTAGAAAAGTTTCGCGAAGTGAAAACGGGAAGTGAGATAGTCATTTTCAACGGAAATCGCGATCTGTTAATTTTTAAGTTCTATTAAAATCTGAATAAATTAGATACGTAGTAAAATATTTGTTTTCTAAAATTTTTCAAGAAGATAATTACATGCACCATTAATATATTTCTACTTTTTACCAATTCGAAATGTTTTTACATTAAACACATAGAATGAGGTGATACAATTTCGAATATTGTACATTTCTGAATTAAATAAGATTCGTATTCGACTTTTGAGATTCAAGTTTAGTTTTTTCTGTATCCTTTAATATTCTTCACACAACGAAATTAGGGTTACTAAATTTGAACCTTGAAAATTTAATTCCAATTTTATTTTGTTCAGAATTGTACCATGTTCAGAATTACACTACATTTACATTTAATTAATATAATACATTCAATGTGACTTTGCACAGAGAAATAATTTTCCGAAGTAATGGGGAAGAATTCGAGAATTCTGATACTTAACCTCGGCATTTATATGCATCGAGAAACAGCTGAAACTTAATAAGTATCAGCAGCGTTAAGTAGAAATATACGATATATATCAGACGCTGGCGATTTTTTTACTTGCGGCGAATGGGGGAGATATATACGTGGTTTTATCGTGTTACGCGAGAAGCGTAATCGAAATTGTTGGAGCCATTCGAGACGGAATGGATATGGATCTTAGCCGGCTAGTCTAGTTTCCATGTACGAAGCCGGATCCGCGTTACGGAGGTACACGCTTATAGTTAATAGGAAACAGAAGATGGAGCGAGGAGAGAGCGAGTTTCGCGGATCAGTGAGCTCGTGTGTGCGCGAGCGGTATGCGCGCAAAATTCCTTATCGCTCGCTCGAACGCGACCGTATGCTCGGCTTCGCGGCTGTTAAACGAGAGTATGAGTGGTATACAGGTATACGGCCGCGGTCGACATCGTAAAAGGTTAGAGCTTGCTAGATTATATCTAGATTTGCTCTGATTCCACGACTGTGTCTGTTGCGGTAAATTCCATTTATAACGTGAATTTTGTTGTCGCGAATGCTTTTCAAATTCCTTCTTAAATTACTAGTCAGTTATTAGATCTTATGAATTAGATCTGATCGTTATCCAGATACTTTATAATGTACTTGATTGCTATTGTATTAATATTCAATGCTGTACAATCAAAGATTACAAAGATATATGCACTTAATGAAGTTGGGAGTTGACAAAAAGAGAAAAATGTAATACCTCGTAAATTGCTTAAATGAGAGATATATACTAATATACAAGATTTTTGTAACGAAGGATGTTTTTCTTATTGCTCTGTTTCCAAGTAGCAAGTTGACGTTATTTGTCATCATTTTAATAATATTAGAAAAATAATAAATGCTATCAGCTTGCTATCTGGATTATGAGTCATTATTTAAAGCCTTTCAATATTTCCCAGTTCGGAATTCATCACTTTACCGTATCTTGCTTACGAGATACGATACGCTCACGCGTTTTTCTCGCGAGGCTGACCGTGCGTCCTCTGACAAAACGTGGTCTCGACTTCCGGTAAGGCGGCTCTCGGTGGGAACCGCCCCGGCGCACACGTGTTACGTAATTTCTACTACTCGGCTGACCCGAATACGGGGCGAGGCAGGAGCGCGGTCGGCGTGCCTACCGTGAGAGAGAAAGAGATTCAGATTCAGAGCGTCGCAACGTAACTCGGCGCGCATGTTTCGCCGTCGTTGTCGGCCGCGCCGCCAGCCGCTTCTGGATCTCCTTGAACCAAGTCGAGAGCAAAACGCGCGCGCACACAAAAGACAGGCGGCGGTAACCACACCTAGTGACGACCCACAGGAAACGCCGTGTACTTCTTGCTGACTACAATAATATAAAAGATAGACACGCGAAGAAACAAAATCTATTATTCTTCGATTGCCGTGGACGTTGTATCAATCGAAAGTGTCAGTAACGCAGATTTAACGTTTTATATAATGATGCGTGGAGAATTAATGAGCCTTTTACTTTCCCAGACATTCTAGATTCGTATCTTCAATCGCTTCAATTAATGCTATTAATAATGCGTACATAATCAGTATCTTGCCTTTTAATTTTTATCTTCGCCGTAAAACGATCTTTGTTTCTACTGTCAGCACCGTTTAAAGAATAACGAAGAGAATACATGTCCGGACGCGGATACACGAAGTAGTCGTTAGATTCCGCACGATAATGTTCGCTCCTTGAAATGGTTTCGCGCCAGCCGAGCGCCGATAAGATCGATTCACTCGACTTCGCGATGACCTGATCGGGAATATTCGACGATTGGCACACGATCTGTCCTTGGGACGGGAAGGCACGTCCTGGGACTTTCGAGCCGATACGGTATGACTATAGCGTGCTCTCTTGGGCGTGCGCCGATTAATTTCCAAATCGACCCCGTGATAAAATGTTGGCGCCTTTCTTCAATGCCGACGACGACGACGACGACGACGTAGCGCGTTGCTGACGAAACGGCCACTGGACTCAATTCGGCGCACACATGACAAATGGGACGGTGTCGCAAGCGTGGTCGAGAAGTATGCGAAAGTTGTCTCTCATAAGCGATTGCTCAGCCGGAGCTCGTAGTCGCGAAATTCAATTGCAAACGCAAAGTTCGCGGGAACTGTAATGAGATGATTAACTATTCAGAGGTACAGTTCTATATCCCACTTTCGTATTTTCGTCACCTTCTACGAACCAATCGTTTAAATCGGTGGAGCGAGGAGAGAGCAAAGAGATAATCGGTACGTAGAATTTTCACGAGTAGCGCGAAATCCGTAACTTTCCGTTGCCATCATTGACGAAACTAGACGTTGTCGCTCTCCGAAGCTTTTCGATTCTTCCGGGTTCTGAATTTTTAGACGCTCGCCCGATCATTAGAATCGAGGTAAACTGTTTGATTATCTAACCGACGATCGGAGGGAAACGAAATTGGCTGCGTACTCGCTTCTAAGCGCTCCCTGAAAATAGGAAAGGTCTTCGATCGGTGGTACAAACCGATTCGCGATTATCGGACCCGTGCGGAGCGCGCGCGGCAGAGTTTCGACGAAATCGACGAGAAGACTTGCAACGTCGTCATTATCGTCGGCCACGGTATACGCGCTCGCAACTGTCCGGACCATTGAAAGCGTGTACAGGCTAATGACTCCTCCATCTGGTTCGGGTTAGTGGAAAATCGTGACGCCGAGGTAGGGCTCTGTAATCAACGTTGTGGCATGCCAGTCACATACAGTGAGAGGTACGGACACATTCGGTCCGTGGCCCGATCCAGTTGGGCGCAATCGACCACGGCGCACCACGCCTCGACTATAAGTGAGCCCCCGCGCGCGAAACTGTCCGGAGAAAGGAAGAATCGTTGCGCCGCGCAAATCCGCGGTCGCCGCGCTCAATAAGCATACGGCCTTCTTCTCGCGCGTACGCTCGTATCTTTAATTTCGATTATCTTTGCGGATAACGTTTTTGCGGGCAACGCTGTAAATTATCTCCTTTTTGTCCAGAAATGTGAAACACTCCATTAAGATCAAATCAATCCAAATAACAAGAAAATGAAGTAAGATGACTGCATTCAATAATGGCCTATTTGATGATTGTAGATAATTACGCACGTGGATAGTTAACCTTTAAACACCTTTTTATGACATATCCGACTCTTTTCTAATGCTTTTCCTTTGCTTTTCTATTGCTTATAACTTTTTTGTACGTATATAGCTTGGTACCGTTATGCTCCTTAGTATCTGACATTTTAATTAAAAAAACTTTTTATATGTACATTTTTATGAGCGTTATAAGCAATATGTACATTTTTATGAAAGTTATAAGCAAGTGGGTTGAGTCATACACCAGTATGTTATTTCTGTAGCGTGCGAAGCGTTTAGATAAGGGTTAAACCATTACTGCTCCCAAATAAATATTGAAAATATTTTTCGTATTTTGAATTAAGGAAATGGACGGAATAAAGGCCTAATTACAAAATCTTTTAATACAATTTTTAATAAAAATTAAAATAACTTTTTTATTATACACAAACGGGTATAGTATCAAATGAATTTATGTAATGTCTTTAAGAAGTTATAATACAATACTTCTCTATTACGATCAATATTATAAAAAAGCTAACCACCGGAAAAGGGTACCTAAGTAGAATTGTGCCTTTATTCCGCTGATCCTCTTAATGATCCTCTTTGATGTACAGAATGTTTCCTATTTTAAATCTTTTCAATATTGAACTCAACAAAAGTCGCAATGCTTAGCTGGGGGATATTGAGTAATCACTTGATTAATTGTAAGTGTTGTTGTTGATAAAAATTTAAAAATATTGATTAAATAAAAATTAGATTGATAATAGTATATCACACAGATAAGAGAAATAATTTATTTTCTTTCAAATCCAGCAAACTGAATCGACGCGCAGTTTATACAAATTGAAAAAATGTATTTGCAAATTTTCATATGAATACTATTAAGCACTAAGATCCATTTTGATCGAAAAAATAGGATTGTTTCTCTTATTTAATTTAAAAATACTGTATGCACAACTAAGATAAATTTGAGTAAGATGATCATCTTTAAAATGCAAAAAACATATTTTAATTTTTGTTATTTTTAATAGTGTTATATCACTATCTATATCTTTTCCACCATACGGAAAAGATATATTAATAATTTAAAAATGGCCATCTTACTCAAGTTTATCCTAAAGAAATTTTTGATATAACATCTGATTATAGTCCCATGATTTTTATGAAAGAAATAATCTTCAATATATTATGTAATAGCGAAATAATTACTTGCCGCCAAGATTCACAATCGCTCAATTTTACGCCGAGTACAATTTGATGGCTGGAGACGATTAATAAGCAATATCCACTTTACTCGACGAGCCGTGGGTTTTTAGAGGATGAAAAAACCTCGTACCACCGCGTGGGATCAATCATGTAAGCGGGAGAGCCAATTACCGATCTACGATTAGTGGTGATCTCGTAACGCGGGCTGTTTGTACGCCGATATGTTTTACGTAAAAAATCTGAGGAAGTCTTGAAAGCGAGAGTTCTTGCGGAAAATGTTACTATATATAATACTTGTAATAGTGGTCCCAGTTGTTGTGCAGCTAGATAGATAAACGTAACGGTAAGAGCGCGCACGCGGCGTCAAGAAGCAGGATAACAAGTAGTTCCTTTCACGGTGAAGGTGACGCGTTTAGTTTCGAAAGAAACAGAAAAATAAGACTTACGCGACGACCGGTTGCAATTCAACAGCCGTGTTCTCGATTTTATTACACATATATACACATAGACGCTTACACACCCTCCTGCACATATATCCTTATACATAATATATGTAGATCGGTCGCTGACAACCGATCTGGTGAACGTTTCTCTCGTGTTTCACGCTAGGAAGTAGTTAGAATAGATCACCCGCAACTTTCCACGTCCAGATTTCCGGAAGCGATGGAAGCTGCGTCGCGATCGTGAATTCATTTCTGATGAACTCAGCGTTTATTATCGGTAATTAGTAAACGACTGACGAGCGTATCCGCTTTATCTCAAGCCTGACATGATTAATTGCACCAGGAAGGTTACTCTCGGAACGCTATTTACACAGATATCAATTCTGTTCCCGAATGAAGATGGTGACGTAACGAATATATTATACGAATTGCCATGAGAATGTCTGTGAATCCTTGTTTTATTTATCAACGTGCGTGATAAATAGTACGCGGAAAATAAGATCGTTCCGAGAGTAAAATGTTATTTCCGGCAGACGCTTGTAACTTATAGAAAATGGAAATACAAATGCTTACTCAGATGTAAATTAATTTGAATACTGAAAAAAATTTTAGTCATTTTTAGTCCAATGAATGATCGTTAATTAATGTCCGATTTAATGTCCGACTTAATGTAGTTAATTCATTGATACGATAATTGAATTCATCTATATAATTATATATTCATCTTTGCAATGAATTCTAGTAATAGTTTTATAATCTAAATCATATGACGAGAATTCATTGGACCAATTTTCATTATTTTTTCATAATTCAATGAATATTATATTGTATTTACGTACAGTTTTAATTCAGTGAAGGGAAAACGCGATACCCGTGATATTCTGTAATGTGACGATTAAAAGCACGCATTGATGCAATTTCAGTCTGAGGTTACTTATACAACTGATGTTCAAGGAGGAATATTATGATTAAGATAAGAAATGAATCCGCCAGCAACACATAATCGCGAGTGCATGGAAATCTCACTTAACCTTGCAGATTGAATTTCTTCTCACATAGGAAATCATCGAAGCGTTGCCGGTCAGACTCATCGTAAGAATAATCGACAAGTAACAAGAACGAATAAAACAATCGTAGAAAATCCGCTGTGTCACGAGAATCGGATAGTGATGAATAGTAACACTGGTAAGGATAGACAGATGACGAAAGCAACCCAAATAATCCATCGCCTCTGTAATTATATTGTGACGTAATCCCAATCGACGCAATCCAGAATTGAGATCGAGGAAAGAGGTGGGTGGAGGGTTACATCTCAAGGTCTCGCGTTCGTTAGGAGGATTCGTATAGTATCGGGCGTACATCGCCGAGAGAAACTGCATCGCGTCTAAAAAAAATGAAAGAAGTGTTTGTGACGGTAGAAAGTTACAAGATTGCGCTCAGACATCTGTAAAGAATGGCGAGAGATATGTTAATCCGCCACTGTTGAAACGCTGACATTTAAATAAGACTTATTTTTCCACTATAACTTTCGACACCTGTCTTCAGATCTCTTCTCGCGCAGAAGCGACGCGTGTGTAGATGCCAATGATAACAGGCGTGCAACAATGAGTGTTACGGGTAACCGTGTAGCGCCCACGTTTATCAACGAGCGAAAGTTATATGTAAGGCGTCCCGATTACGTCGAACGCGGCCCCGACGAGGACGCTGTAAGGATGTAGATCGGCCGCATAAAGAATCAATCTGACAACTTTCATTATCTAGCTCCGTTATTTTCCCGCGCCGTCTTTCTAAGGCGACGCGGGAAGATGACTTTCTCGATTGGAGGACATTTTCGCGCGCGTGATCGACGCGAGAGAAGACGCCTCGGAACGTCTCGTCTTTCGTTCGTTCGGCGTTTCGATGTCCACCGGAAGTGAGAACGAACGCGAGGGAATGGACGGGTTTATAGTTGATTTGCGCCCTGGTTATAAACGAACGCGCGCGCGACCGTTCTCACGTAAGGTCGAAACAAATATTTGAAAGTGCGACGTGGCGTGCACGCGCGAGCTTAGCGTTAACAAAGGCGGTGCTCGGAAAAAGGCGCTTAGAGGCTCGAGTAAAGCGGGTGGTTTCGCGCGCGGCGAGAGCGAACGTGATTCATTTCGTATTGGCATCGAGCGCACATTGGTATGCCGCACGGAGTGCCCTTGTCTTCTGAAAACTGCGCTGACCACACCGGCGATCTATTTGCATAAAGTAGCATTCGCTCTCACTTTCTTCCGTCCGGCCGACGAAACGCGGCCAAACCGCGTTTTGTATTTACGGCTAACCAGCCTTGCGCGCCACTAGTCTCTAACTTTCGTTTTTCTTTATCATTAGAATGTCATTCGGCTACATGCTTTTTCAGATTGCCGTGCGGGAAAGTTGAAAGCAGATTAATAAGCGCGCAATTTGGCGTACACCAATATCCCACCGCATCTTCATTTCATGGTACAAACTCTTTAATCAATTTGTAATTGATTTTCGTTAATAAACATGTTGAAACGATGATTATGGAATTATGTAAAAAGGCATTTTTAAGGGAATGCTTTTGCGAACTGAAATCTTAATTATTGATGAATGAATTAATTCTTATTTTTTAAGAATTTAGCTGAAATTAATTAAAATAATTAAAAGAATTATAAGCATATTTAGTGTCGTTTATTTTTTTGCTACAGCAACGACATAACATTATCATTTTGAAATTGCTTATAGAAAAAAAGAAACATATTTTAAAAGAACATTTTCATTCCTCTACAATCAGTTGTTATATTAAAATTACATTTTAAAATTAATATCATAAAATTTTAATGATTCAAGACATTCAAACTCATTTTCTAAAAAAAAACTTTGTTTTTTGAGTTGTGTCGTTGTTGTAATAAATGAGCGATGCCAAATATGGAAAGTTACGAGAAAAATGACACCCACTCGAATTTCCTCTCGAATGCGGAAGATTAACGTCGAATTAATCTCATTACCGTAATTGAGGGTTTCATCTCTAGGTATATCGCAAGACGCCATCGCGAATCCAGCTTCGTCGCTACGCGGGATGTGTGCGCAACGATCTACCCGATATTTCTAAACCATTAACCACCCCGCCTACCTTATGCGGCAAACTTAATGCATTTGCCCGCCTGTGCATCCACAATACCGGGCGTAATTATAACACTGAATGGCGCAGTTTCGAAAGGAACGTTCTAAGTCACTCGAAAGATCGGCATGCCCTTAATTTATGGATTTGCCAGCCTCCCATGTGTTGCGATATATTTCTTGCTCTCACATTTTCTTCTGAACCGGCTGCCTAATGAGACTACGAGACTGCCGCCGCGCCGTGGCCAAGCGATAAAAACGGGAAAGCCCGCTTCGGAATGCTAATTAGCCGAGGAGTTACAGCGTTGAAATCTCACATTTTAGAAAATTCTTTTTTTAAAGCGCATTAAAGCGCACTAAAACACTAAAGTAAAGTCTGCAACATAATTGAAAGTCACAAGCAATAGGAACAGGGAATAATAAGAGATTTCAACTTATCAGAAACCGTATACCAGAATACGGATAGGTTGAAATCTGTTATTCTCTGTTCGTATTGCTTTTCAATTATGTCTCAGGGTTTATTCCGTGTCTGTAACAACAAAAAATGAATTCACCAAGATTGCATCCGATTTTCCGTGGAAAGTGCGCGTTCATAAATTGACGGGTGTTCGATGAGCCGATATAATTGAGCATGCGGTAATCAATTTCCTGTTGCGCAATGACAGTAAAAAGGAGGCCGTAAACCGTAAAGTGATGTGCTCTCTGCAACAATGGCTTGGGTGCCGACCGCGTTAATATCTTTGAGACGTGCAATGAAAGAAGGATCCGCGGCGAATGAGAGAACGAAGTCTTCGCATCCCGAGGATCGTTTATCGCCGAGGAATCGCTGCTGAAAGCGGACGAGAGATTTGCTCCTATTATATATATTAGCCTCGCTTTCGCAATTCGGCGTTACCGAGGTTTCTCCTTCGTCGTCGTCGTATCTCTGAGGGGCTGACGGTTTTGGCAAAACGGGTTTCTCGACGATCGCCGTCAAAAACGATCATGTCAGCCGCGATAAGTCATTTTTTTTATGTTTTTCTTTATCGCAAGTGGCACTTGTATTTTGTATATCGCCATCGTTCGTGCTTGAGCGATTTCAATCGAGCGAGGAAAAAGTGTCGCTTCATTTAGCGTTCGATCTTCGTGACAGACCAGCTGCGTCATTGGAAACCGACGTTTCCATCGCGGTTTCTCGCGATTGCAGATATCGAAAACTGGGAGAAGTGCTCTTGATTCAGCTCGAAAAAAAAATGCCATTCTGCGTACACGCGCTTTCTGCCTTTGGTATCGACGACGTACTGCCGTCGGGGGAATCTTGATTGGCGTACATCGGCGATGGGAATATCGTGCAACGTATCGCTGCGAAAAGTTTCGCGAAAACAGACGTCCCATATTTGTGTAATCGGTGAAAGTGCCAATAATCGGACTACCCTAGGCAGTTATCCGGGTCGCCGATCGTGCCAATCGCGCAGATTTCTTGGTATCGGACTCGAAGTATTTCGTACATCACGCATCCGGAATTATTCCGCTTCCACTTCAGCAATCTGCGATGTGCGTGCGAGATCATCTGCGTTTCATGCGATTGAGGACCATGGCGCACAAAAAACTTTAAGCAATAAAACGTAAGTAGTAAATTGGCCAATCATAGTAGAGACCATCAGGCTATAACGTAAGCAGTATAGCAAATTCAACATCTTGATTTCCTTACTGTTTACGCTTTATTGCTTAAGTTTTTTTATGTGCTACAGCTTTAATTCTATACTCTTCTTCTTTTATCTTCTTATTTCTTGAGAAATTTTAATGTCATCCCTCAAGGCTCTTCATGGATCTTCTTTTATCTCTCATACATATGTATCAAGTTACTATATTAAATGTTTCACTAAGGTGTGGGTCTAAAAATAGTAGTATTGCTGATGTTCCACCTTTTTGAAGGATAGTCCGACTGTACTCTTGTATTTCTAGACATATTGATCTATATTTTTCTTTTTCTCTGTACCTTAATAAAGGTACAGAGAAGGTATTATTAAACTCTCGCAGAATGAACCGCCTGAGAGATCGAGCCATGAAAAGTGAGAAATAATAAGAAAACGATTATGATATAGAAACGCTCGTGAATTATTAATAAGCGTTTAATTGTCGCTTTACACCAAGCCGCGGGAAAAGGAATCGGAGAAATCGACGTTAATATCCGCATACAGGATCCTTGTGCATTTCTTCACACGATTGGCGAATTATACTTGTGCTGCAAATGCACGAGTGAAATCGGCGATTATTAAATGTTCCCACAACAGCTCGACAGACGCCGGGTTGTTTATGAGTGTAAGAACACACGTGGTAATTGATTATTATGCGCTTTTGAATAAGTGTATGAATGTAACTATTTAGTTTCAAGACAAATTTAGTTCCAATAATGCTGACTCAAGTTATCGGTCGTGCAAAAACTCTACAAAGGAAGAAATATCGTGTTTATCGATCTCAAGCGACACGGGTCAAGAAAGGTGAACCGTGGACCAGCAGCTACAACAATGCCAACAGCTATAACCAGAATATGATGAATAGAACTTTCACTATTAATCAATAAGGCACGTAATGATCATATTTGAAAAAAGCAAGTCGCCGCGAAAAATATTAGGCTGTAACGAAACGGCCGTCACCGTAGTCGCATAGGGTAACTTTTAAAAACTTTTTCTGGGTGTATCCATATCATTTTATCCTTGTTGCTCATTGAATTTCAATAGTAATTATTGATAATAATTAAACAAAAATTAAATGATACTAGATGCATTCAGGTAAAGTTTTTGAACGCAGCCCAACTCATGGATTTCAAGGAGCGAGTCTGCTTCCCATTCAACAAAAGATTATATTGCCCAACAGCGAGTGTGGGTTCATTAAGGTAACGGATGTCAACAACTTCTTGCGGAATATAATTAATTCACGACTGTTCGCGGGAAAACTGTTGCAATTTTATAGTTCAACAACTTTTTCACGTCTGACGGGCCTTTCGCACGGATGAATGATAAAAGGAGGATTTTTCTAGCGAAAATTCTCGTGGCCATGCATGGAACATCAAGTGGGCGAACACAATTCACTTTCCGTTGTTAATCATGCGCCGTCTATGAATTATAAATGTTTTCACACGCGCGCACGTAAATTGCAATAATGAACCGCATAGATCTTATCGAGATTCTGACTTTCCTGCATTAATGACGGTTAATTTGATATAGGTCACAGAGAATAATAAGCTGTTTTTAGGACACCACGATTAATATTTTAACGTGTGAGATATAAATGTTTTTTATGTAATTTAAATATTAACGTTACAACGATAAAATAATGAATATATAGAAAAAATATTTATACTGATTTTAAACAATCTTATTGCCAATGATACAAATATAACTATCAATAGTAATTTAATATTTATACGTCAATTTTGATAAAAGAAATTAAATAATAAATCTACTCGATATATCTGTATAATAATGTCAAATAATATATAATGTAAAAAAGATCTGAGCAATTTCAAGAATGTGTGTAAAAAATCATTTAAATTGCCATGTAGATTGTGTTGCATGTAACATCCACAGAATACATTAAATGAAATTTTAAAAAGAACAGAAAAAATCTTTTGTATATCTTTTTTCAACTTACATACTTATTAGTTTCGAAAACTTTTTTGCAATATGTAACGTTGTAATATCGATGTATTAATATACGAGAATGTTGGTATATTTGAAACGTTATCATTTTCGCTAAACATTATTAAGTTTTTCTTTATATCAATTTTTCATAAATATAGTGCATTACACACGTTGTATGAAATGCGGATATTAGAAAGAAATAAACATCAGAATTATAACACGTTAAAATTTCCAAAAGATGTTCCCGAACATAAGCAGTCGATTAACCGCGGAAAGAGGACACAGTCGGCGGAAATCACGCGCTTAACAAAATAACCGAATAATTTGACACATACCAATAATATAATCCTCATGGTGCACGCGTTGCTGACGAGGAGGGGAGGTACTACTTGTTGGGGAACGATCCTCCAAGAGTTTCACTGAGAGAGTGCAGCCGTGTAGTACCGTGCTCAGTCCTTTATAACCTACACGAAGGCTTTTGCCTATAGTGGGGGCCCGGTCGTCGCATAGCAGCTACGTCCTCTTTGACACCGCGACACCCGCGAATTAGATTCCGGCTGTGCCTAGGGAGGACCGATGACATGGCCATTGCATTGCCAAACAAGCACGCATCCCACTGCGATTGCAAAATCTCTTGTAATTGTGTGCACATTGAAAATGTGGCAAATGTGCGTGGACATTCCGCGACACGATCTCCGAAAGGAGTACGGGAATCAGATTGGATAGGGTCGTGAGAACCGATTCTGTATACGCGCGCCTGAAACAACGCTTCGCCACATTGTGCCCCGTGCCAAATTAGATTGTCAGCGTCTATCGAGATATGATGATGGAAAGGCGGTTCATATAGGATAATGGAATACCCTCGGGATATTCACTGCACAAATGAGCAGCGAGCTAGCGTATTAATTATTACTTTAAAACGATTCTGCGTGTTGTAGCACGTAGCAGGGTTTCTTCCGTATGTTATGTTATACCTTCGCATACATCTCTGTCAGTTGAATACTCAGCTCATGATAGTATGTTTATAACAACAATTGATCATGTGAAGTTTCAAGCAATTTCTTTACAATTGAATTGTTGAAAGTTGGGTTTATATCACTATATATATGAGACTGTTTCTAACCGTGTAATATAAGTGTTATTTTTCTTTCATTGATAATCTATTTAACTTTATAATGCTTTGGATCTGGCAAAGTCATTATCATTTCGTACTCAGAGCAATTTTACACTGCTTAATTACAACGAAGTGCGTGCAAATAACATGCATTATGTGAGCGAGCATGGCGGATTGGCATACGAAAGTTTAGATCGAACGATAGACCAGATCGTACAGGGTCGTGAGAAAAATTTGTACATGTGGGTGGATACACTTGAGATTGACGTTCTGCGGAATACGTTTTGTGGAAGCCCTTTTTTTTTATTTAATTTCTTTTTTTTTGGTCATTTTCGTGTAATTATATTGCGTATTTTAATTTTAACATTAATCAAAGTACAATGCAGTCTCTAAAAGAGATCCTGAGATTAGTATACAAAATGTTTTTTCGACTATAAATAATTATGATAGTATGATGCTTTTATAATTTAAAAAAAATTATCTAGAAAAAATAAAGAATTTTTTTCTCATCATTCCATTAATAGACATTGCGTTCAGCAGAAAATATGAACTTCGCATTCGTAAAATGATGTTTCAATTCCTTTTTAAAGAAATTTTTAAAGAATTATATTCTAAGAAAATATCCTTTGAACATAATTAGATTTTAATAATTAATAATTAATAAAATAATATGAATTACAATAGATATTTAATAAATAGAGTGTCACCAGTGTGTGTGTGATTATTTTAAACTTATGATAATACGATGCTTTTATAATTTAGAAGAATTTTATTTAGAAAAAAATAAAAAAAATTTTAATTGAGTAACTAATGTCTTAACGATGCCGAAATAATATTTTCGTTATTAATTTACATTCATATGTCGCTCTGTAAAACTGCAGCACGCCGAAATCATTTTCAGTCTTGAAACGCAGTCATAAGTCAAAATGGGATAGTAACATTACAAATTAAATTAATAAGCAATTTAATAATACTGATGCTGATAAGCATTTTAGAAAGATGTAAACAATTCGACGTTAATAAGTTTTCTTTTAAAATTTTAAATAATTTATTGCGAATAATATTACTTCAGCCGGCATTCGAACTCGGATTTCTCGATAAAAATTTTTTTTCTATAAGCATCTATTTTTTCTATAGCCATTAATAAACATTAATTGCGATTTTACAGAAAAAGTAGCTTCATAACTGTTGCAAGAATCTTTAATATGATTGATTATATCTTTAGCTCCAATGAGAAACTAAAGGCAAGAACCAATCATATTAAAGAATTTTATAATTGCAAAGCTACTTTTTCTACGAAATGCAGCCATTGATTTATTTCTTATAAATTACGCTTGTTACGTTCCATTTACTTTCATTTTTACATCCTGTTTCCATTTATTTGCATTGAAACAAATAAGACAAACAAGCACAGGAAAAAGAGTGTGATTGATTAACAAGAATTCTGCTTGAAAATTTACAAAATTAATATGTAGAAAATTAAAAATTTTCTGATTAAATCTATTATAATTCTAATTGAGATAACCAGAATTCTAATTGATATAATCAAAATCTTCTGATTCATCCATTTTCAATCAGAAACTTTTCTCAGTGAAATCTTGAGATTTTCCAATAAATATCTTTATGAGCTCAGGTGTGAAATAAACGATATAATATTTAATAATCCATGATATTACTAGTTTTATCGCGCAGCAAATGCTGATAGAAATATCAGTAGAAACGGTCTCTGTGGATCTTAAGGACGATGAGCACAAGTACCTGCGCACCAGTGAGAAGAAGAAAGTGACGGAGAGGCCGCGATGGAGTGGCTAATATCACATTCAGGTGCCGCGCGAGAACGATGTATATTAATTCGGGAGAGTCGCGGAGTAATTGATGTTCCTATTTCTTAAGTTAGTTGCGAAGCATCAGCGCGCGATCTATGTGAAGCCTAAAAGATGGCGATACGCTTTCGCTCGTTGTGTATTATGGACGGAAGAATACTTAGCATAATCGATAGAGTCATCGATTCGGCATGTCTGCTTGTATCCGTCAGCTTATCGAATTTGTAATTATGAAGACAAAGTCATTATCAATTCATGCTCATATAATTCTGCACTGCTTAATTATAATGTGCATGTAAATATTCAATAAATCGGGATCGATTCTAAAAAAAACGATTTCAAATTGAGTAATTCTTGAACAATAGTGAGAGGATGTGATCACGCAAATGCCGATATTAATTTCATTAATTGCATCCTCAACAGTGTGTAAGTACCGCATAAAATCGATAGAAGTAGTCCATTAAAGAGATCTCAATTCCGCGGAAATATATCAGCGACTTTCGCGATACGCAGCCGGCTTTCAAATTTCTGTGAAATTATCGTAAAATTTCATAGCAATAAATGGCGACGCGTTCTAGCATCAAGTGAATCTTACTTATTCCGTTTCGAGATTTATACCAATATATCGCGAAGCCGGTTTCTCAGGAAGAAATCGCATTAACTCGCTTTCATTAGGTCGGATGGAGGCGTATTCGAGTTCGCTCTCGGTATCATCAATGGAAAGACGAAGCGAATGGATACGCTTGCGGCGCCGGCACTGCACGAAACGTGGAACACGATGTTATTACTTCTCGAAGCATCGATTCATCTCCACGCGAGCAGAGGCACGTGCCTAGACACTCGGTTCATTATCAATGCTGCGGCATTTTCTGCCGCACGCTCAGCTGTGATCGTCTTGGCTTCGTCACGAAGCATTAGCGATCCACAACGTTGTGACGGTAATGAAGTCGCTTGAAAGTAAGGAACAGATGTATGTACAATTGTTTGATTTGCTTAAGTTATAATACTGTCTTTATCATAGTATCGTTTTTGTCAACAACTAATAATGATATAAAATATTGTATTATGTAAATAACAAAATTCTTCAATTTCTAGCAAGATTTTTCTTATGAGATTTTAAATATACTCTTTCTTCGTGGATTTAAGAAACTGTAAACAAATTAAAGATATCAGAAAAAAAAATTGGAAATAATTTTCAATTATGAATGTATTGTACATATCGCATAATGTATTTCGATTAAGTTTTGATATAATGTGCAGAGAATTGTATAGGGATGATATACAGTTCATTATTAATGCTGCTATACATCTTAACGCGATCGCGAGCGGATTCCATGGCGCTCAGCTGACCGTCTTAAAACTTTCAAAGGGGAAAGTTATTTTCACGAGGCTATTTTCACACTCGCAGATCCGGTCTAAGTGTTTACAGGAGCGTTACATATATCTTCGTTATTCACTTGTAACTTGCGTGCAACTCGTAATTTAATCAGTTTGATTTCCTGTATTGCGTAAAAATTTATTCGGAGACTCTACCACTCCGTTACGCATTTATACGGAACTCGCCATTATTAACATTAGAACTACCGACATATATCCATTTGTGTTATTTATAATATATTATATTTATATCTCTTTCAAAGAAAGAGCTGGGGGAAATGTAAATTAACCTATTTTTTTTACACACTGCGAAAAAGTCAAACAAAAGTATCAGAAAACGCACTGTTGTAATTTTAATAAAAAATTGTAAACTATATTTATTTTGATTGCTTTTGTAATTCTAGTGTTAATTATCTTGATGAATTATGAAATGTTTTTCTCGCAATAAATTAGTCGAGCTATTTAAACAATTTAATTGTATTCAGCATTTATGAAATTCAAAGGATTAAATCGAGAAGAAAAAAAAGAGATCATAATTCTTTTAATAAATTTAGGAAATTCTAAGTTTAATATATGAATAAAAATTGTATTTAGTAAGTCAAACAAAGTCATGATATCATGATAAAAAAGTTTCAATTATTTCCTCCGAATTTTCGCCGAGCGTGCAACTCCAACGGAGTTTCGATTGAAAGTCACGATTACTTGCATCAACGTTATCGTAGATTTCGTGCAACTCCAACGGAGAGCATAAATTCAGCCGAGGTAGGTGAAGCTTGCCAGCCTGCCATCTAATGTTGAAATCGGACGGAGCGTTTTGCGTGACTGGCCTGGCTGACAAGTGTCAACGGCCCGTTACGACTAGCGTGTACATATAATTTCACGAGCCACGCGTGATTTTCCTTCATTACGAATTTTATAGCGCAAGTCATGTTCTACCTCGTTATTGAGTCGCACGTTATCGCTAGTCAGTAATCGACGAGTAAGTCAATAAGAATAATTAGAATTCTAAAGAGAATTAAGATTGCGGTGATAATTGGCACTATCTCGATACGCGTTTTAGCTTTCTAAGCAGCGAATGTCAATGCGTACGTTTTATGTAGCACCAATGTACTGTATACTGTGCGAACGCTATGGTTTATTCCTATTAAAGATGACATACTGGCTTCTTCTTCTTCTTCTTTTTGAAAAGAAGTAGGAGCTAAAGACCTTATAATGAAGTCTGATCGTAAGCGATTTTGTCAAAATTCTACGAAAGATATATGTATATAGTACTATTTCCTTAATGAGATAGTATATATATGTATATAATGTATGTATATATACAAGGTGTTCCAAAACCACCGCATTTCCTATTAAAAGCGGATTTTTTGGAACATTGTAAGAAAAAATCCTAATGTCGAGAGTATAATAATTTTTAAATTATTCGCAAATTAAAATTTACGAATCACTGAGCTAGTATTATATTTACAGGGTAACAGTATACTTTTCTCTCTCATAAGATTTTGATAAAATCGCTCGTGGCGAAACTCTGTTATAGGGTCTTTAATGGGGACGGGCCTTAGGCTATGTCCACTTGGTATAGCTCTTCTCTGCACGCGAGAAGGTCAACGCGATTATGAAGTAATGCCCACCTTGCACAAAGATGCGTTATGACGCGATCGTTTGGCGCGACGCCAAGGTACGTCTCATTGCAATTTGTCCTGTAACCGTGAACGCGGTGTTTATACTGATGTACAGTACCCTTCGCTGATAAACGGGTACGCGAATTCACGGGTAGATCGACATGATGGGATGGAAAGAGAATATTTATTATGCGCTCTATGGCATGGTCCTTGAAATGTGCGATATAACAGCATAAATAATGCAAACAAGAATAAGATTATATGCGGTGCCTTTCGATATGTTAAAAAGAAAAGAAACAAATTCCACTGCAGAAATTACATATAGGTACGTAGAAGACTGAAAAGAAACAAAAGCGCAAATTGTATGCTCTCAGAAAGGATTTCTGATAACGTAACAAAAATAGTCTCGACATACTTAATCTTCTCTGCTTTATATAATATAAAAATAAAACAATTAATATTAAAATTAGATCAATAATTCTGATTATATAATATAATTTTTTCTATAGATTTAAGTAATATAATATATAGATTCAATAAATAGACAAACAATTGTATCGATAAAGAAACGTCTATCACATATACACACTGTGTTATTTCTGAACATTTATTACGAAACCTATAGGAAGTAATGGCGAAAATTATGGGGCTAGCAAGGTCGCGTTTTATCAAGAGTTTACAATACGCAATAACGCGCATAACGTGCATGCATTTTTTGCATTGAACCAATCGCTGAGAAACTTTTGAAGAGCGAAAAGTATAACGCCGGCTTGTTCACCTTGAGACTTTCTGAAAACGAAAGTAAAACCACTTTGTTCAATATAACAGTACCCGATTGTGACGGATTGTCTCTGGAAGAGATGAATATTTCGAGAAATATTTTTCAAATTATCGTCGTGGTGAAATTCTGAAGAAACCACGAATTATTGGCGCGCAAACTGGGCGTGGGAACACTCGATTTTGGCAACCAAAAAGCAGAAGATAAAGGCCAGACACATTATGCGATGTGAAAATTTAACTTGTGAGAAATCGGACCGGTTTATGCTTACTTGCATTTCATAATCTTTAGAAGTCAAGGAGGGGCAAGATAAGATCGCAACCGTATGCAGCCGTTTCTGCAACAATGTGACTTTGGTTGTCATTACATCAGGCGTTTTTAAATTGTTCTTGAATACACTAAACGAATTCATCGAGAAACAAAGTAATTTAAAAAAATCTTTAACAAACGTTATCAGAAATGTTCTTAGGAATAAAATCTTATTTTTACAAAATTACACAAAAGTTATTTTCTATATATTTTGCGATTGGAATATTATTCATTTAAAACTGAAGTACCTACTTTTGTAGGAAAATCTTGAAATAATTTTTATATACAAAATAATTAGAAAAATTTCTACGACTAATGTCAGATTTTGATATTTGTTTGAAAAATATGATACAATTGAGCGTATATATTATTATCGTTTCATGCAATCTTCGAAATAAATTATGTTTTCTTATCGTGTTCTTAGAAGAACAATCCGATAATTTAGTATTGAGTATGAATTACTACGCATATGTGCAAGCAAAGGTGCGATTCTATTCTTTTGTGCGTTTAGTAAATATGAACATTGAAAGCCTTTATAACTAACGAGGACCATAATTGGAAAGGTGAAATCAGGAAATCTCGTCACACCGGCATTGTACGGAAATTTTTTGCGTTTCATTACATAGAGGCGGTGGAATTTAGTATTGGCCTCACTTTATTCCACTCGAATTACCTTACAATAATTACAATAATAAGCACGCCCAATTAACATAACATTCTCGAGGAACCCCGTCGTGAGGAAAATACAATTCCAGCTAATCGCGGCACTCCAGAGCGGCAAATTCTCAAGGCGAACTGCGTTTTCCGGAATAAAAGCGAACGCCCACTGAAGGGAAAGACGAGAAATTTTATTTACATTCTTTTTACAGCTCTTACTATATCTAATCGATACCGCTTGTTATCTGGATAATTCTTTGACGAATAGTGATATGCATGACAATAATTTTAATGATTGATAAAAAGATAATGTCAAATTATCTCCTAATATTAACTCGATGGATATTCGTGAAAACAAATAATTAAAATAAGAAGTCGAAAACTCAGACCTTGACGTCTATTTGCTTAAAAAATAATTTCTCGTTTTTAGAAGCCCTTGAAAAATTCTTTTACCTTGTTTCCAAAGATAAAGGAAATATGATAAGACTAAAAATCCCTTTGAACAACGTATTAATATTTCCATTAAAATTATTTTATATTTTGTCATATATTTTTATGCTGTCAATTTATCACAGTTTATCGCTATTAGAACAATGTGAAATATACGTATGAGATGTATTCTTTGTCTTATGAATACATATATGAATTGTTAATTAAATACAATTAATATGAAAAAAATCATGTTACGTGGACGGAATAAAATTTTTCGCGATTTTAGACGTCAATAGATTAATAGTTCTCAACTTCCGATTGCAATATATGATCTATTCGCGACAATCATCAATCACACTGCCATCCACTTCAGGTAGAGTGGGCCACGCCGAGATTATGACGATCAAGTTATCCAGTCGCCGACGCGTCCCATTCACGAATAGAATACAAGACCAACACGCAACTGAAACGAGCAATCGAGTTTGGGATCAGTCGTAATACTTAGGCTACGGTTCACTTGATGTTACAAATTCTTTGAAGCATTATTTGATTGGTCAGTTAATAAAATTCTTTTTTCTGATTGGTCAATCAAGTGCTTCGAAGCATTTGCAGCGTTAAGTAAATCGCATTATTATAGCTATATTATAGTGCATACAGCGTTTAATTTCTATACACGAAAATTAAATTCTAAGTCGACGTAACGTAAATCTATTCTATGGAAAACATTAGAGTTTCAATATAGCGTTACAGTTGAGCGGCATAAAATTTTGTTGAGGCTCGAACGATTGATCCCAGACTCTTCCACTCTTCAGTAAGCAAAGGGACAGGACTAGACGGCCTAGTAGTAACCGAAGCTGATGTCATGCAACGGTGGTGCTACTCCCTGAGGCAGAGCGTAGTCCCTGGCGAGCTGGTCCAGGATACCGCCGCCAGCGCCGCTGCGGGCCTGCGGCTGGGAACGGCCATCAGGCTGGTTCGGCGCAGGACTGAACTGAGCTGGTCCTTGATTGTAGAGCTGCGAGGACGGCGCTGGTTCGTAGTTCTGCTGCAGGGGCTGTCGCGGCGCTTGGGGTGCTGGGGCAGCCGGAGTAAAAATGGGAGGTTTGGGAAGCGCGGGTCTGCTCGGGGCTACCTGCGCAGGAGCGTATACAGCCTGGGTGTGTGATTGTGGCTGG
>NW_017256436.1:3359610-3422163 GCF_001594055.1 Mycetomoellerius zeteki
GCTGCTGCTGTTGCTGCTCCTCGTAGGCCTGCGCTGCGAGGGCCTCCTTGCTGGTAGTCTCGTCGAACAGGGTTGGTGGGGCCACGGTGATACCCTCACCAGCCGGCTGGAAGCCGTACTGATCCGCGCCATATTCGACTATACGGACTTTGCCAGTGTCGTCGACGAAACCATACTTGCCCTTCACGTCGCCGGTCGGCAATTTGGTCTCTATCTTGAAGGAGCCATCCGCGCCTTCGAAACCGTACGTGTACGAGCCATCCTCGTTGTGTCGATTGATTTGCTTCAGAATTGCCACCGGCGTCGGCTTCGGATTCGCTGGCGCAGCCGATTGACGGTCCGGATCGGTCGCGTAGCTTCGTGGAGTCGGCTGGCTAGGTTGTTGGGAGTCATATTGGGCATACTCATCGATATAATTACCGCCAGGTCGCTGGTACTGCTGTGCCGATACCGCTAGCAATGCGGTGAGCACCGTTGCTACCTGAAACGTGAAAGCACTATCAGTTCATCGCATTTTGCAACATATATCCAATTAATATTGGAAATTGCTTATATATTAATCATAGCATTTAATTGCAACTTTTCCTTATATCTCGCATGTTGTATATATTTGTTTTTAATTTAATTACATAAATTAAATTATAATTAATTAAGTTACAATTAAAAATTAACCCAGCAAATACCAACTACATACTAATATACTTAGACATAATTTTTCACTCAACGGTATAACTGTTACGTGTTTTATATAACTGTTATAATTTATATTATAGTTGTACTGTTGAGTAAGAAATTATAACTTACAGTTATATCATTGTTAGTTGGTGTTTGCTGGGAAGTCATTATTTTAAATTTATTCTTTTTTTGGCTATTTAATAACTTTTTAATTTTTGTAATTTACGTAATAGTTAAGACTGCAAAAACAAATTACATACAAAAATTGTAGATAATTCAGAATAGTAATAGGCGATCATTTTACAGCTACTTGCTTTAATGCCGTTAGATTTTCTAAGTTTTATGTTGCCATTCTTATGCCATTCTTTAACGCTTGTTACGTTTTTACTCGAAGAAAAGAACGTCAAAACTTGATACACAGTAAAACGAGAATGCCTTTGTGCATGACGTAAGGGTGGACGTATAGAATTACAAAGTTATGAACCGTTAATTTCGTAAAATGCAGTTGTGAGATCAGCGCGTGACAGCGCGTGAACTTAAGGCTATGTAGCAAGCTATAGAGCAGAACCTTAACCACCAGATGCGAACAACGTTGCAATACGGTTGAGAACAGATCGCGCGAAGCTCGAAGGGTGTCGAATTCCACGTCAGCAGAATGGGTCTCAAGTCGCGGAAACCAAGCTATGAACGCGCACCGATATTGAGAACCGATAAATCAAGTTATTAATTGCGATCGTTCACGCGTAACTATGCGTGCTCTCTTATCGATTCCATACGTGAGCGATTACGACCGCGTGCTGATTCTAAAATTAACAAGAAATAATTAATTCATTCAATCTACATAGTATGCTTCCTGTAACTCTAAATAGGTGAGCGTGAAATGCCGACAGCATTTGAACCAGCATCAATTAACCGGATTCGAAGTAATTAAAAAAACTATATTAATTAAACCTCCATATCATGAAATTTATTTCCTTAAATTTTATTATGCCACGCTGTTATACTTATATTACATCATCATCTCTCCTCAATTTGTTAATACATTTAAAAAACGATTTTGCTGAAATATCTAAAAATTAGCTAGACACAGATCTAAAAATAATTTTGTTGGATCGTCAAAATAATTATGTAGTATATTATTCAGTAATGCTATAAAGAAATAAGAAATACTATAAAAAGTTTTGATATACTAGCAGCTTAAAAAAGCCTATATATTATTTTGATAATTCAACAAAATTATTTTTGTTATTTCCACATTTAGCCAAATTTTTAGTCAGCAAAACTATTCTTTCCGTATACAATTTCTTATTTCCTGATACAGCTATTTAACATACGTGTAAGGATAGTAGTAATACGAAGCGTACATGTTCGGTATTAATTGGCAATCCTTATTTCCGTTCCGTATCGTGTTCTCCGTTTTCTATGTTTGTTATCTTCCGTATGCTCTTAGCGAATTAAAAATTACGGAATATGACTAAACTGCATTTCTTTCTTCCTACTTATTTCTGTACATATAATTTATTTATGAAAAAATGATAAAACAATATTTTCAGAGTTCGCGCGGAATATTTTCATCACAGGAAAACGGAGAAAACAAGAGTCTTACATGGCTCACTTTTGTTGCAAGGAGTTAATTAACCGCATGGTTAACTGATGCTGGTGCAACCGACCTCAAGAGCTGTTCGTATTCTCGTCGGTCATCGCACGCGACCGCATTCGAACATAATGATGAATTATATAATAGTCTTTCTACAAGCGTCAGTAGGCGCGCTGTAAAAATAAATGCGTCTCGCCCGACTCATAATAGGTGAAATCTTAATAAATTTTTCCACGACATGGAAGAAAGTAGGAAACGGGATCACAAGAATTGCGCAACGCGACCAAGCCTACGTCGGCTGTTTTCAATCGTTTCGCTTCTTGCTGCGAATTTAATGATTCCAACGAGCGACGTGATTCTTATACAGTAAAAAGAAAGACAATGTAACGTTAATAAATTGATGCAAAAATTCAGAGAGAATCGCGGCTTAATGTAAGCATTCTTTAATCACGATCTTAAGATCCTCCTTTTTTAAATTGCCGTAAATCACGTGAGTTTGTATACCCTTTATAATAAACTATGACACAATTCTTTATTTACCATGATCAGATATATTTAAAATATTGCATAAAATAATTTATATTACCAACAAGCACAAAGAATGGAAAGTCGAGAGAAGTATAAAAACTCTGTCGATAAAGCTAAAATAAATGAAAATCAGAATGAATTCTTCAGAGCTTGTAGTATCAATTTTCCAAATTCACGATACGGATATGCACTAGTCACAGCCACTATCACATCACACGCGATTTCCGTCTTGACGGTCGCATTCCAAGGCGGTTTTCTTCATTTTGTTTTTAGGTAAAGATCCGCGAGAGGCAACTATGCGGAGAGAACAATGACGAGACGACGATGATGCTGATGATGCACTCAGATACGTACCGTCGCGAGGGTGTGCATCGTGTTTCCCGGCGGTCGGTGGTTGTGTTAGTGTGTGTGAATGTAAGTAGGCAGCGAGGCTAGAGTACCGGCGATTGCTCGAACTGAGGCCCTCATATACCTTACTGAAAAAAGCTGAACCCCGCTCCCTTCCTCAGCACTCCTGTTCGCTCCGAGGGACTTTCACTATCTATTCAACTCCTGTACGTACGTACGGTCGCCTTGTCTCGTTACAGCACCTTATATCCCCTAAATATTCCCCACCAGCCTCTGGTTTCTCAGGAATCTGGAAAATCGCACTCCATCGTTCAGTTGGTTGATCCGCGGGTCGATTACGGATAAAATTTTATCATTAACAACGTAATACTTGAATCAAACTGTTTCAAAAAAGACTATCGTTTCTGTCGGTTGTGTACACTGTTCAAAACAGAACAGTTTGGAAATCGGTATGATCGGGAAAACTCTCTTTGTCTAATGATATCTTGACTTCTTGAATGAACAGAACAAATCTTGTTAGAAGTTGGCAGCTGATACAACAATCATGTAATCCGTTCTGACGAAAAATTGGATCGGTTTTGTAAAACTGGTATGCCAAGTTTCTAAGGTGACGTATTATGTAAAACTATAGTGGATAGATATAGATTGGGACCACGAAAGAGAAATTACACAGGAGCGCTGTTTCAAATAATTTGACGAGTGCGCTCGTTCTTATCACTAGCCACCGTTTTGCCTGTAATCACGGGAGAGGTCACAAAAACGGGCTATTTTATCTATCGCCGTGTATGTTCAGTCTTTCTCTCGCAAGAGAACCATTTTAAATCCAGTACTGGACCACTAACTTGACGAGTTTTGCAACTCCTGTGTCACGCACATTCGTGTAACTACTCTGAACACGTTATACTTTATACATTTAAAAATTAATCTGCAATTTACAAATTTAAGTCTATTCATGTCTGTTACATAGAAATTTAGATACTTCCACTTAAATCGTAAGTATTACGGTGCAATTATCAAAAGTCATTAGTGTAAAATAAATACCAGCTCGAGGCGCTTATATATTAATTATTTTATAATTCAAAAGAAAATATCATTAAGATACTTTTTATAAGTTTTTTATCAACATGGAAAGAATGATTTTGTTGAAATATTTAAAAATTTGATCAGGTACAAATCTGAAAATAATTTTATTGAATTATCGAAATAGTTAGGACACTAAAACATGATGATAGTCCTGCTAATATCAAAATGTTTTCTAACAACCATTCTGTGTGTAATTGGCTGCGTTCAGCAAAGAAAACTAACCAGTTAGCGTTTAGTGATTCTTTAATATAATTGGCAATTATCTTGCCTTTAGTTCTTCACTAAATCTAAGTGTAGGAATCAATTATATTGAAGAATCAGTGCTAACTGATTAGTTTTCTCTGCTGAACGCAGCCATTGTTTCGATAATCCAACAAAATGTTTTCAGGTTTGATCTAGTTAAATTGCTTTCCATGAATGTATAATTAAATTCATAGTTTTTAGGTTAAATTATTACGAAAGCAAAGAAATAAAATCTGCATAAATATCAACGCGTACTTGACCACCAGCTATTAAAGTTTAATGAGAAGACGTAAGTTTTTTTACTGGCTATGCTTGAAGTATTTCCTACCGAAATCGCATTTCCTGTGAACACACAAAAATTGTACGAGATCGTTGACGTGCGGAGGATCAAGTGTAATTGACCGCAATTCGAAGCATCGAGCTTATGCAATATCAATCTCAACAATATGTTCTGCCCCGCGACACTCACTCTCGCTCAAGTAGTATCTTGAAAAAGAGAAAGTGTTATTATATGTATATTGCCCCGCCTTGATTTGATTACACATATTTAAAAATCAAATATCGATAGGATAGGATAAACTGTGCAAACTTATGGAGAAATATTCTATTATAATTCGTCTTATATCACTTGGAGTGATTTTCATAAAAAAAATTAGCAAATTATAAGCGAAAGAAGGAAAAGTATTGAAATATAAATAGTCTTTAAGATTCATACAATTGCGCTGTCTGGTTTCCGTTAGATCCACATTATAGTCTGGGAATGGAGAGCACGGCATTGAGTCTCAAAATATAATGGCGTGACTCTCCTTGAAACTGACCGAATGCAAGGTTGAGCAGCGATTCGGTAAAATGGAGTACGGCCTTTGCAGGCCGACCGACCGGTCATTCGTAATGTTTTCACCTGAGTTTACGAAACAGCGCCGTGGATCGCATGGGTTCCGCCTGTGAAATTATGCGGTGGATCGGCATTTTGTAACTTTCTATCGGCATATTAGATGGCCGGTAAACCAATCGACTGATATTCCCGCCTCTTATTTCGTTAGCTAATTTTTCTCGCTGCGTCACGCTCTAATTAATATCGATAATGTGTTGACTATTCCCCGATATTTTCAACATAATTTTAATAATTTTATTTGATAATATAAATTAAATTATTATATAAAATTAATCAACCAAATAACAAAAGCATCAACTATGATTGAAGCTAGATGTTGGAAAATAATATTTCCATATGTATTTTAAACACAGAATTCTGTAAGTATACTGTTGACTTCGCCTTTATATTGACAGCGCCATATTTGTGTCTGTGTGTGTGTGTGTGTGTGTGTGTGTGTGTGTGTGTGTGTGTGTGTGTGTATAAATAATGTATTACTTACGGAAAAAAGAAGAACATTACTTCCTATTTTATATCGACTTTTGCAGTTTATTATACTACAGCTTACCATTTTTTATATTATTATTTTTCAAAATATAATAAAATTAAAAAACATGAAGTGACATTTGACATTTGTGATAAATATTTTGTTAGTATTGTTTAAACAAATATTTAATGTAAATAAAATTCAATAAATTTTTTTTAGTGTGTATAAAATTATATTAATATAATGAAGTATAACTATATTATATAAGGAAATAATAGTATAGATATTTGCATGTGCGCACGCGGGATGTATATTTACCTATAATATTAAGTAAAAATTGAACAATGAAATTAAATATATATTAAAAATGCCATATTCGGTTAGGGTAGTTTTTCATGCTTAATAATATTTCTTGTAATACAATTTCCAGTTTAAGCAAATTGTACGTCGGTTATTTGTCGGTCTTGAAACAGTCTTAAACTGAAGCTAGAGTAGTAACATCACATATTAAACTGATATATATTTATATGGATATATTTATAGTATATTGTGTAAATACATAAAATATAAACGTACATTTTTCTTTAAAAAAAATGTGAAAAGGGAAAATTTTTTATTTCTCATGCTTATGTAATGCAAATGCGTTCTCAAGGTCCTCGATGTGATTACGGTGGTGCGATTTAATGATGACTTCCACGAGGCGTACTCCACGATTAAGACCCACGATAATTGTCCGTGAACGACTCACATTATGTCTGCATTTACAGTTTCGTTTCGCCGAAGATTTCGCGGTGACTCCAATGCTGCTCGGTGAAAGGGAGCAATATATCGGTCAATTTTACAATCATTGAAAAAAGTTTTTAATATTATAATGAATCAATTGGTTCAACCATTTGGACGTTGCCTACATCAAATTATATAATCGTTTTGATTATAACATTTAAACTTCATAAAGTTTCATTGACTTAGTAGATGATATTCAAATGACGTTAATTAATGTCGACTACTTTGATTAGGAAAAATAGAAACGTATTAAAGATTAGTATTATAAGAACAGAATTATATATATATATATACATACGTGATAAAATATTTTTCAGGTGTTTAAATGATTAACGATTTAAATAAGAGTGATTAATAAATTTATAATATCGCTTCCCTTTAATATCGTATTAAAATGTGTATAGAAACGTGTATAGGATTCATAATATTCTAATAATACTTAGAGAAAGTGCGAATAGGTCTTATCGTAAATTTCCCTTTAATTCAATTAAGTATTATTCAATTAAGTCATAAATACTGATGAACACATATACACACAGAATTCTGTATAATTTATTATGAAGTATTCAAGTTTCGCCTTTCAAGTCGCTCTCTTCGAAAATAGCGGCAGTGTTGCTAGCCCTGACATTTACTGATATAGATCATCTCAGGTCGAATTAGTTCCTTGATATGTGATCGTAGGACGTCCAACAATGCCATTCACGATGTACGTTCCTCTTGCGTCTTGCATTTTTGCCGTTTTTATTATGTAACTGTCACTGGACATTGTAACGATTTGCAACAAAAGTCAATCTCAGCTTTTGTCGCAAAAAATCTAACAAGATTTCAACATAGTCAAGAACATTCGGTTATCAATGACAATTTTTCCGGATATCGAAACGCACAATTTTTTAACGGTTCGATGACAATTTGAAGTTAGCAGCTTCCTCCGATTAACATTAAGACTTTCTATTTTTATGCAACAATCGGAAAGGATTTACCGAGCTTAACGACAACTCGATCACGGTTCGCGCAGGAACTGGATCTCAAGTCCGCAAAAACTCGATGGTGTGTTCAACGTTCGCTAGTGAGAGAAGGTGATATGATTAGCATTTGAATTAGGTATCTGAAACGTAAAAGTCATTCTATCGTGGTAGCACGCGCGCGTATTCGGTAAAAAAGAACCAATACATATCGACATGTGCACAGTTACATATAAATTATTTATTGTTTTTATAATATGGTACCAACTATTATATTTATTTTACGTCTTAAGATGCAGGTATAACATTAAAAACTAAAACATAGTAAAACGTTCTTTAAGCAATTTTCTTAAAAATTATTTTTTTATATTGAAATATGCATTACAGAAAATGTTAATTAAGCAGAACTAAATTGCAATTTTTATTGTGTTGCTAACAGAGTACATATATTAATAAAATTAAGTAGTTCTATTAAGAGTTACCTATACCTGTTATAATGAATTCAATGTTAAAAATCAACATGCTGTGATATATGTTAACATATTACGGTATATATTGAAGGAATAAAAAAAGAATTTTTTAAAGAAAACGTGACATTTCCTACATTTATTAATAAAAAGTTTATTCATTTTATAAATTTTCAACGTGTAAATTATTCACAAGCAAATAAAAAAAATATTGTTCAATTGTAACTATTAAGAACCATGTGTATTATTTGATTGCATGAATAATCATTAGTGGTATAGCGAAACGAATGCTAATTTTTTTATTCAATCTTTGTTATAATTTATAACATGTTTCAAACAATATAACATAATGTGAACTGAAAATTTAAGAAAATTAATAAATAAGTAAACAAAAAAAATAATTAAATAAATAAAAATGTTCGAAAAGCATAGAGAGTTATTTTAATGCCATATTATATCTCATTTTAATAGGATACAAATGACTTTCAGCTAACTTAGTGCGAATCGACTTGTTTTATAATTATGTAGCTGCGACAAAAAGAGGAAAGTTATACGTGTTCATTACGCCGATAAAGGAAAGCAAGTTCTGCCGACATCTGGCGCACCGGTCCGTCGTACCACGCCTTGCATCAGAATGTCTTGAGAGTGAACGCGGAATCACGGTATTGCATGCACGCGTGTCGCACAGCGATAAAATACATCGAAGACAAGGAGAAATGAAAACTCGATATCGACAAGTCATCAAGTATAACGTTTGCGTGTACTTTCTTTTTTATATATAAGATTGCTTTTTTAAAAGATCATTACAAAAGATATATGAGTTTTATACGTGCGTTTGCAATGCATCATGATAATTAATTGGCGTTTGATATTACGCAAAATTAAATATACGATATTAGCGATAAATAAATTGATTTATTTTTCCGACGCGCCAAGCGAATATTTTATTTTATAATTATTTAATATACTTATTTCATTTGTCTTTAGTTTTCCTAATCATGTATCTACAAGCTTATTATCTTGAATAATTAACGTGATCTCTCTTAACGATTCTATTGTGTTTACGGAAGTCTAAAAAGAGCTGTATTGAATTTTTCTCTCCCAGAATTGATGCCTCGATAAACATGTACTCGATTGAGCGGTAGACGCTGATCTCGCGGTGGAATCGAGTAGATCGTGGATTATATTGTGAAAGGTGGACTTGGGCGGTGGTTTGTGGCACTCTCCACGTATCAGGTATGCGCGACGTGTAAGCCCCATGCGTGGAGATTAGGATCCTAAACCAGAAGCTGGAAACACGATATTGGCACGAGCCAACTGTTCCTTATGTCCACGTAAGAATTCACACAGTTATTATCAAAGATAGTTATTATGAAAGTTATTATGAAAGAATGATGGAATACAAAAAAAGGCAATGTATGTTGTATTTTATCGAATATATTATATCTTTTTTATATTACAAAATTAAGACACGTTTTATACACATACCTAAATTAAATGATCATTTTCAAAAGAATTTTATATCACTCTGTCAGCAATTGACAATATATTAATTAAAGTTTTGTTATTTTGACTTAGTTAATTAAAATGTAGTTTTATATGCGATTTTTGTCGCGGACAGTATAATAAAATAAATTTTTAAACTCTAATTATCTCTCTGTAATTAAATAATGTTCATATTTATTGTTAAAGCAAAATTCGCAAACGTAAAATGTATTCCATTACATTTACTGTGATAAACGCAAAGACAGATTGGCATCCGATACGAATAATGAAAAATATGTGAGAAATAAAGACTGTCGGGAAAATTAAAAATTCAAAGGAATACGGAGAAAAGATCGAATGGCGGATCCGATCCGCCGCAATGCACGTGAATTTTTATTGTGCTTTCGCAAAGGCCGAATGCGAAGTTAACACGTTAAGACCTTAGATGTTACTCAACGATAAAATTCTTGGGTGTGTCCCGATGTAGTCCAATGGCGTTCTTCGTACTGAGAAAAAAAATGTTAATTACGTTTTCAACCATCAAATAGGGACCTAGGAATTTCCATTATTAGTGCATGTATTTGCACATGTGACTTGAATTTATCAAGTATATTGATTAGATTGTTCGATTATATAGGGTATTCCAGAAAGAAAGGTCAATATATTTTGGGAGGTGATGGTGTCAGTCATTTTAAGTAAAAATGTTCGTATATAAACGTATATTCTATTTCGAACAGTTTCTGAGATTGAATGAACAAAAATTAAAAAGCTTATTAAGAAAGAGATTACTTTTTTAAATAATTCGTTGTTCAGGTGACACATTTTTTACAGTTTATAATATATAATAAATTTTTAAATATTCCATTCCATCATTAACATCAATGCATGCATGAACTGTTCGAAATAGAACATATTTTCATACGAACACTTTAACTGATACCGTCTCCCAGAATATTGATTTTTCTTCCTGGGACACCCTATGTATTGATCAGTATAATTACCTGTTTCTACCAATGTAAATTGACGTTAATCTTAGTTCAATTTACTTTTCATCTTTTTCTAATTCTTAAAATTAGAGAAAGATGAAGAGTTGAATTGAGATTAAAGTTAATTTATATTATTAGAAACGAACATATAATCGATCCAAGTCAATTCAAAGCATTCTTCAGATAAAATCATTACTACTGAGATCTCGCGATTATATCTTATTTTAACTAACGCAACATTGTATAATATTTTTTTGTTACATATGATATATTATACGCTTAAATATAAATTAACATTTGGACATCGATCCCAAGTTATTTGCAAGTATAACGCGTATTTTAGATTTTTCAGATAAAGATTGCGGACATCATGTAAATTAATTCCGTACATATTAATCCTCGGAAGATTTACCATTCAAAGGACTGTAGCTGGATTATTCTTGATTGGTACTCTATTGAATAATCAGAAAATCACTTCACTTTTATGTATCATGTAAATACAGTATAACTATATATCTATATTAGATATAACAATATAACTATATAAATACCTATAGTAGTGCATAAAACAATAGGAAAAAAGCAACAATTTTTTAATCTGATTTTTTACACTTTTGTGATGTAAAACAATATCGGCGCGAGCATAGGCGCCGACTACAGGGGAGCAGACCATTTTTTGTCCCCCCCTAATAATTTTATTCGGGGGGCAATGCCCCCTCAATAATTTTTACCTTTTGGTTTTTTTAACGGTGTTTTAACAATTGCAAATAATTTCTGCGATTAAAACTGTGAGAAAACATCGGCCATATGACATATGTTATACATAACGTTGACGTGACGAATTAAAAGTAGTGATGCTCGCACTGGCACGTCGTCTGTCCTAGGGTGCCTTCCAACAAGAGAAGGTGTAATGACACGATGTATCACAGTGTGTCACTACATTCTTGTTGTTCGCCAATGTTAAACAAGGATGAGATGATTATTGTGTTGTACTCATTGTGAGTCGCTTGTTGAGGCGTGTTTTGATTTCCATTAGAGTGCTCCTCGGATGTCATTTCATCCTTGTTTAACGTTTGTTAAACAACAAGGATGACATGACACCCGGGGAGCACCCAGGTGAGAATCCGAACATGCCCCTGGAAGGAACCCGTAGTGTATCCGCACATATATACGTACCAGAGAGAAACCTGAGAGAGGACATGAATGCCTTTTTCCTGTAACCGCAAAATACTTTGTGCACTACAATCTTCTGAAGAAGCGGATGTCAACTACACAACATTATCCATTTTTTTTTACGATGCTCTTGATGGAAATAAATCGATCGAATTAAAATCATTAAAATTTTCACTAATTTGATAGATTTTAGTTATTTCAGCGATTTATTTCTATCAGTAACACCGTAAAAAAGTGGATATTGTTGTGTTCCCCCCTAATATTTCTTGGTGCCCCCCCAATATTCTTCGCAAGTCAGCGCCTATGTATACGAGTAATCTTCAAGAACTAATAAATATTCAATGAATATTTTCGAGGACACAAAGAATATCTATCAAATTTCGAGTAATCTAGCCACTGTCAGCCAAGGTAATTATATATTATAATACTCGTCATTACTAAATGAAAAGAATGGAGAAATATACGTATAAGTTAAAATTAAACTTAAGAATAAGTAAATAATACAAGAAATATAATTTTATAATGAGAAAGGTAGAGACTCTCCTAAAGAGGAAAAGGGCAACATCGGAGAACAAGAGGTAGAAAATACTGTCTCATTCGAAACTTGAGAGAACAGAAGGCAAATACGATCTAAAATATATGTAGACTGATCAAAAGTGCTTATACTATGATGCAACTTACCACTAAATTACCACTAAATCAGTATGTCGAAAATATTTCGACGGCGATATTAATAGTTTTACGCAGTAATGAAATAAATGCTCAGTAACGATCTCAGAATACCTATAAATAATGTATATACATATGCAATCCTATATATGATTGCTGGACTCCCTTTCTCTTTTCATCCTCTTTCTTTATCGTTTGTAATTAACCGTGTAAGATGCCAATCCGGCATTGATATCGATATTGGTCGTGCCACGTCCTTCAAGACCGGCCGGAATCGTGGGCGAAGGGTACACAGATTGCAGTTGCTGACCTTGATACTGCGGTTCGTACTGCGATCGATACTGCGGTCGATATTCAGATTGGAATCGCGACTTCACTGCTGCCGGTCGATAATTGATGGGGGTCTTATATCTGAAAATTTGAAAAATTGGATTATCCTATTCCTTTCCCATTCCCGTTAAAGCGCAGAGGTGCGACTGATTTCCCGCCAAGTTAAGCAAGTCACGATCTCTGTACTTTCGAGTGATTCACTTGACATTTAACCCGCTCGTTATCTCTTTGTGTTCTTCGCGGTGAGTCGATTTTCCCATGTGCATTTTGATCTGACTGATTCGACCGAATAAAAATTAACATACATAATATATCAAATACAACTGAGAAATTTAATAGAGAAGCCACGTAAAGCAATATTAAAAATTTAATGCAAAAGCCACATAATTCTTAATTGTTAAATTTTCAATAAAAATAATTAATCTTTATGTCAAATTCGAAATATGCTTTAAACTTTTTAGTATTAATTATGATATCGACAATTATAAATGCAAAATTTATTAAAGAATTTCGCGTTAAAATTTAAGACAGACATTTTTTAGATAGTCTACATGCTAAAATTTATTGCGACTCACTTTTGATTATAAGTAGCCGGTGCGATCTGTTGCGGCGGATTGTAGGCGATCGGTTGTTGTCTGTACTTGAATGGTACTTCATAACGTTCTCCATTGGTGAAACGTGGGTCGGTGTGATAGATCGACGGATCCTCGCGGTACTGTCCATCGTCTTGGGGTTCATTCGCGTTGCTGGCGATGCTGTTACCGGTCAAGGTTGGCGGGGGCACGTTTATCCCAGCACCGACTGGCTCGAAGCCACGCTTGGACGCACCGTACTCGACCTCGCGCACATTCCCGGTGTCGTCGACGAAACCGTATTTGCCGTAAATCTCGCCGTTCGGATACTTGGACTCGATCTTATACGAGCCATCCGCCGCCTCGAAACCGTAACTGTAACTACCATCCTCATTATGCCTGAAAATTAATGTCAGTTCATATTCTGCAAATTGTTTTCCAGAACACATTTGATAGAATTATAAAAATAAAACAATAAATTTTGGAACAAATAAAAAAAATATAGTAATTTTCACATAAAAAAAAATTCAAAGGTATTCTATTGCGTTGCGTCGCTTTCATTCGATTATATAATGCTAATCCGACACTCACTTGTTTATTTGTTTTAAGATAGGTACCGGTGTAGTCACATGATACGGTTGATTGTGCTGAGCGACCGCAAGGCCGAGACAAAACAAGAGAAACAGCACCTAGTGACATGAATTTGCATAAAAACGTTGGTATTCGGAACACTTTCCAATGGCCTCGTACACGCATTCGAGGAAAGTTGATGGCAAGATGGCGCGAAGATAATGCGCTATTATTGTAATTTGTTCGCGGATTTTTTAAAATAAATGAACAGCTATGTAAAATTTAACATTTGTTAATACTTGTTTTTTTTATAGAAAAAATGCAAACGCTGGTTATAATGACAATCTGATCGGTAACTATTGAAATGTAACTACCTAATGTAAAATCCTAGAATCCATTATAATAATCATAAACCACATGATTTTTTTATCTCTATAAAAGATTTATTTAAAAAAATAATATTTAAAAAAATTTACAATAATAATGTAACATTTTATATAAGACGCTTACACATGTTGCTTTTTCACTGAAATTAATGTAATTCTTATAAAGTCAATTTAATATTCATGGAATAAAAAATTTTACTCTTACTCACTCTAGAATTCCAGTCTACTTCGATACTTTGTGCTAATAATCGCGCACATCATAATACAGCATCTTTATAAAACCAATTCTTGTATTCACAGTATGAAAAGAATGTTCACTCTTATACATACCAATTTATTCCAATCTTTCACATTAATTAAAGCACATTATAGCATTGCACAAAAACATTTTTACGTGTCCCAATTATTAAATTTAGCCACGAATACAAAATGATTTCTGATGTCGACGTTTATAAATGATTGAAACAGAAAAGAAAAAGGAAGAAAGAGGAATACTTACAGGAGGACGCATGTCTGGTTGGTGATGAGGCAGAAGTGATTGTGTTATAGGATCGTGTTGTATCGCCGAGCGAGTCTACTTATATAGGTCCCCTTCGGGAGCGGCGAGGCCCGCCCATGGGCCCGACCTCCGCCTCAACTTCAACACGCGAGTTCGCCTTACAAAGACATTGAAAATTTCTATTGCATTTCCCGGGCTCTCTTCCAATTTTTATTCATCATGTAACTTCATATTACAGTGAGCCGCATAATGTGAAAATACTGATAACGATCGATGATTACATTTCATGTTTAAATAAATGCGTGAGTTATCATGAAATACGCAGGTTTAAATTACTGCACAGAATAATTCAGTATTACGTATACCTACTTTTTTAACTTTCGAATATGTTAATACGTTGGAATACATAAACTGAGTTTTTCTGTTCTGCTTTCAGTACTATCATCATTTGCTTAATAAGTTATTTGTTTGTGTTTCTTCATTTTATTCTATAATAAACAAATATTTTGAATTTTTTTCATGCAAATATAAACAATATTCTGACATAATTAAAAATTATAGTTTTCTCACTTTTATGATTTATTATTTTTAGTATGAATAATTATTATAAATGGTTGAAGATGCATATAAAATCAAGCGATTGTATTGTAATAATTTTATTATTATTTCTCAGCTTAAAAAATTCAGCCAAGAAATTATACATTGCCTTATAAGATACATATTGCAATTGATGATAAGTAATTCTACCTCGACATTGCTTAAAGATAGACATGCAAGCATAACGCAGTCAATCGAGCGAAGCCCTTGACCACTCAAAATGCCCTTGATTTTCAGAGACGTAATTTCGCAGTGCAAGACCCTCTTATATTTTCATCCCAAGGATGTCTGCGTCCGCGAGGTACATTTCTCACTAAAGATCTCAACGACAGAGATTTCAATGCCGATAATTTCGACATAGAATTCAAGTGACACAGAAAAAAACAGCATTTTTATTACACAGTTGGAAAATTGTTTGTGTTAAATTTAACATATTTTACGTGTTTCAAACGGTTTACTTAAATTTTTATGTTAATTTAATACAAGATGACTATTCAGAAAATAACACAGATATTATGTAAATACAATAATGTAACACTTCGACACAGTTTAGAAACAAATTATAGAAATACATTTCTTCAGTTAACATTTATAATATATTATATAAATATTAACAGATATATTCATCTTTTATATATTTATTTTAAAAATTGTTTTAAAATCACATTATTATATTATTTAATCACTTAAATACTAAGAAAGGTTAAATAGCAATTTAACACAAAATATTCAAATAACATAATCACATTATGTTAAATCAGTTAAATTAACATTCAGTTATGTTAAAATATTTAATACAAAACTTTTAACAAGCAAAAAAGTATAAAATGTTTTTTATGTTATGTATCAATTATTAATCTGAAAAAATTTTTAATTAAAGCAACTGAATACGCGGTAATTAAATGCTATGTTGAATGTGTGTTTTTAGAAAAATATATTTGCATTCATAAGGCGCATCAAAAAAATGAATAAAGACTTTTATTACTGGAAAGTATATCTTTTTACAGCACATTAAATATCTTATTATTTTATAGACGTTTACATTTATGTCCATATCTATCAATTGCAACAACAAATTGTTCTTTACGTATCAATTATTTTTAGCATTTACTAGTATCTATTAACAAATGAACTTGATCATTGAATCGAATATATTACAACTTTGTCAATACAATATTACGCTGTGACGGTGCGCAGTAATATAATGATTTTAACGTGTAATTATATACAAGCGATGAACATCGATTTTGTAATTACACGAATCATCGGGTTAACTCAGAACTTTCCCGATCATACAAGAGAACATCTTGACATTTAACGTAGCAGCAATAAGGATGATGCGGAATATCGCGGTGCAACATAGTGAAGTTTACCGCTTTTTCCACTTTGCAGTGTACGCTTCACCGCCGCATGCCGTGAGAATCGTACAGTGTGAAAATAATAACGTCGATCATACTAATGCGCCACTAATTATCCCTCGCCTGTAATAACGTGAATAATAATTCAGACGAACGAAATCGAACTTCGACGAAAACCAACCATTCGAACCGTTCGACATTTCCAAATAAATAAAAAATTTCGAGTGAAATTTCATAAAAACTGTTCCTTTTTTAAAAATCTTGTAGTGTGCTTATTTAGTAGTGTTTAAATGTTTTATGTTTGTTTTATATGTTTTTCGTTATGAATTTGTTATGACAGACTTTTTTGAAATCATTAACAAAAACATCATAAATTTAAAAACATAATTTAAAAAAGCAATATAAAAATATAACAATAAAACATATAACATCATTTAAAAACATCATTTTAACATCATAAATTTAAAAACAAAAGCTGATTGTTTTTTAAATTTAAAAACGACAGATTGTTGTAAGGAAATATTACGATTGCATTGTTGTTATAGAACATGGCGGTGAAAGTATGCGAGGACAGCGCTCCGGAATTTACATTTGAACAATGACAAAGTAGACGGAATTCTTTCACAATTGAGTGACAGCCGTAACTAGAGAGTTTATTACCCGTCTCATTGATCGCATGTCACACTCGTTACATCTTTATGCAACGTGGTTGCGTATGTCGTAAGATATAATTCTTACGTGATAGCTCTCTCGTCGCGCAAATGACCACATCAATGAAGACAATGAACATCCGCTTTTCGCGAAAATCTGCGAATCGATGCGGCAATTCCGAGACCAAAAGTGAATTTAATTTGTTTTGAGTTTTTCATTTGTAATATCGATTGCATTACACCTATTTCATAATAAATATTACATAAGTGTGGTATTTAGGTTTATATTGTTCTTGCATCGATAGCGTTTAAAGTCTTCAAAATTTTTTTTAAGTTATTTATAACGGTGAAAAAATTGTGCTATTCTTTATTTTGAAAGCTATTTTTTTATTTATTTAAACAATAGTATCACATTAATATTATGTATATTAATAAAAGATATAAACTTATAAATCGAGTAAGATGATAAATAATATATGGAATATATAGAAAATAAATATGGAAAACTACGAAAAAAAAAACAAAAAAATTATTAATGAATTACAATATGTGTAGATAACGTTATGTAGTATGCGAATATTTTTCATGTTCCTTGATCGATGAAAGAACACGAAGTTCACCATCAGCCCGTAAGGTATCGACACTGCGATGTCCGAGCGAATGCAGGACGAACGCCGACCTCGAGCTTTCATCTCGACTTCGCTGCGAGAGATGATCAATCGGTAGGCTTATGTGCTCAGTTTGATTCGAGCGCGAACTTTTCAAAAGATTAATACATCTTTTGAGTTACGGAAAAATAGAGTTTGAATCTATGAGAAATTTAAAAAAATAGACTGCGTTTGGTTTGGACACTCACGCGCTTTAAGCGCTTATAATGACTATTCTGTTTTTATTATTTCATTAGTCTAATTGTAAGTCTACAACCTTGCTGTAAGAAACCGTAAGCCGTAAAGCCGTAAGAAATTGACTAGTCGATTATTTTTTCAATATCGTATAGCTTACGGTTTCTTAAAACAAGGTTGTGGATCTAGACTTATGTGGAATCTACAATAGGAGTCTATGTAGGCGGTTGTTGGGTCTTAAGTCGTAGGAAATTGACCAATCACAGTCAAATGTACGGAGAATAATCGACTATGATTTATCAGTTTTACGCCTTAAAATCTTGTAGACACCGCTAAAAGATTGAAGCACTAAAAGCGTTGAAAGTGTTCAAACTGAACGCAGTAATAGTAATAGAAAATAAAAATTATAAATAAGACGCATTAAAAAATCTCGAACATTAGTATTTCCTTCTAATTTTTAAATTTTAAAACTTTTGAATTTTAAAGAGTTAAAGAATTTTTCTTGTTAAATTTACAATACATATCTATATTTTTGAGATATTTAAAAATTAAAATACTCAGTTTCTTTCTGTGATAAATATGCTAATCAAAGTTTTCATTTCTGTGTTAGATATTCTTAATGTTGTAAAGTGTATAGATTACGATGATAAAAGTATACATTAATATCTACTCATTTTTTGTGAATCCTAACTACCTGATCACTTTGGAGCCCCGCATATTTTTCATGCACTCTTAGTGTGCATTTATCTCTCTCGTATATCAGAACGATATATAAAATTGAGCGTCACATAAAATAAATTAAGCCGATGTATAATGAAAAAATAATTATCATCTTCTTTCTCTGTCTTCTATATACGTATTCCATTTATTTTATTATCGTATATCTCGCTATATGTATCTTACATGTCTTATTCTGGCCATCTCATCATAAACATCAATTGTGTCATCATATTAAAAACTAAAAGGGGTATGCATTTTGAGAATGCATTTTGTTTCGAAGATGAGGAAAGAGGAGATATTGGTCGAAATGCCTTAAGGGAAAGAATGATTCGACAATGTGTGAATGAAAAGACGAAGACGCTTGATTTTCATGTTGCCCTTGTACTCGCGAATTATCGCCGCGATGGAAAAACCAGCTGTTAAACCATTATCTTCTTTCCTTTCGTCTGTTCGTTATAACTACTCTCTTGTTCTCTTGTTCTCGTATCTCATGTTTTACGTTCCAATATTTTAAACTCGGTTAATGTAATTTATAATATCAGTAAAAGACACATGAACCGCGATAATAAGCTGCTAAGATTCTTTTAAGATCTTATCACGATACAAATATACAACAATTACTGCACAAATGATTACACTATATTATGTTCTTTACATTTTCAAATTGACAATAAGGATAAAAGAAAAGTTTAAGCTATTGCTAACAGGGACGCGCAAAACATATTTCCTCGTCTATATCAAAGCTTATATTTAGTAACTCAAAAGATCTTCGTACATGAGAGATTTCTATGGATGATATAACGATTCTACATAATTTACATTGTGCATAAATATATGTATATACATACATATACATACATATATATTAGCTGCCTAAAGTTTTTGGGCAACATAATTTTATTGTATAATAATTTTTATTAATTATACTGGGTAATTTTGGGCTCACTGTTAAAGATGTATGTTTCCACATATATAGACTAAAATTACACAATTTACAAATAAAATTATTCTATATAGTAACTTGCAAAAATAAACTTGCAATTGAAGTTAAGTTTATAGAAATAACACTTTTTAAAAATTTGTATAGAAATATTTACATATTAATTTGCCGAACAATTTTTCTTGAGCTATGTTATTAATATGGATGAACATAAAAATGTAAATATGTTATCAAACTGTAAAATATTATTGTTAGTAAAATTTTCCGTTTAATATAAAGATATATTTACACAATTAGAGATAAAAGTATTAATTTTTATAAAAACGCATAATTTTATATTTTACTATTTCCACTATAAATTGTAGTTTTTTTACATATTTATTTATGTAATTTTACATATTTTTTTTACAATGTATTTGAGCAATGTAATCAAATTATTCATTGGCCGGATACTTTCGACAACTTGTATATATTTTTCAAGTATAGTAAATCGAAAAAGATATAGCTCGGATTTGAATATTACGAGATTATTACGGAACTTTCAATCCTGACAGTTATAGGGGACGTAACATCGAAACGACACTCGTAATTAACTGCCAAGTCGACATCGTATAGTACAACGATTCGATTAACACTATAACCATGTGCCAGTTGCATGATTTCTCAGTAACGAGTCAAATGCCATTTATTCCTATATCATCGGCAGCCATCTACAGCGTAGCTTCTCGGTGCTGCTGTTGTATCGCCAGTGTAATTTACAGCAGCGCGAGTGTAAATGAAAATTTCCGACTGTCGAAGGGGACTATCTTCAAGGTTTTTCGTGTCGCAGATAATGTTAACCGGGACTACAATTATCGTTAGCTCGAGAGCTCTCGAATCAAGGATGAATCACGACATTGGGGATGCCGTACGGATCCCGGCGACCGGTTCGACTTTATTCAAATTATTTCGTCCCGATACATCATCATCGAGAGCCAATTATTGTTCGTTCTGTGCTGTATTCCATTTGTAATTAAATTGCACCTGCAATTGAATGAGCTCTGTCTCACTCTGCCGCAAATAAACGACTTTTCACGATGTTGATAATACATCAGCGTCGACCCGCGCTCGTACGAGGCCGCCAATTAGCGACAGTTATGTCTACTGCACACTGAACGCGATGAACGATGAGTGATGAGCGATATCCAGTGAAAGCTCAGTTTTACACCATCATGTGAGAAGAAGCAGAGCTTTCGTTGAATATCGCTCATCGTTCATCATTGATCGCGTCCAGTGTACAGTTATAGGCATTAGTCGCCCGAAAAAGACTTCGCAATCTATTGTGCGAAGAGATAATCGATATATCGAGATATTTTCTGTCATAGAAAAGGAAAAGAAGATGGAAGCAACGCGGCTTTTATTAAGGAGGCCACTTGGTTTAGAAGGCCGAAAAGTAAGTAATTTTTTGAGATTTTTTAAAAAGAAATAGTAATGTTTATCGTTTTAAAACTTTTTACACGTTTTAATACTATTATTAAAGAATGTAATTAAATTTTTTATATACAAAAAAGTATTTATAATGACAAAAAAATTAATATTGATGCGCCTCGTCGTCGACGTTGTTTAATTTTCACAGAGTTTTATCCTAATGAATCTAAAAAATTTTAGAAAATATACAAAAATTAAAATTTTATGCGACTTTGAAAAAAAAGTTACGGTTTTCATTAAGTAGCGGCTATTTCTTTATGTAAAAAATTGTTAACATTGATTTTTTTTTTAATTTTTTGGATTCATCAAGGAGGGTTGACCATTATCTAACTAACTTAAGTCGATTGGTTAAATATTTTTCTCGTAATCCTGTACACAAAATTGAAGAAAATGCCAAATAAACTTCAAGAAAAACGCATTTAAAATTTCCGTAAAGAAATAGTAGTTCTTGAGTACTATGAAAAAAAAAAATCGATTTTTTTTATCCTATAAATCAGATGCTCCCCTTAATCTTCTCGCGCCGCGATTATTCCGGACTTACGTGCGAATGTGTCGGTAATAAAACAGCTTTACGAACTTTCCCGCTGTTAATAAATTAGACCGTTTATGATTTCGATTATCGTCCGGAAGCCAATTAGCGATTATTGGTCGATTAAAAAAACAGAATGTCGCGAATCCGAGGAATACGCGCTCAATAGTAACGAAAACGCGTGCAACAGAAGCAAGTACTATTTTTGTCGATGCTGACTGGCTTATTATAATCTTTACTACACGCCGCAGCCGTTGCAAACATTTTGCAAACAGGCGTAAGCGAAATTGTAGAATAGGCTTAAGGAAACCTTAATCCTACAGCCTATGTTTAACATGTACTCCACTACTGTCCATTGTAAATCACGTAAAAGACTTCTTCCGACAAGAAGATTGCCTTTCGCGATGTATCATCAAGAGAATTCCTGACTTTAAAGTAGGTACTTCATGTTTGATGGTGTTTACATTTCTTATAATTTACGTAAGATTTATATTTCAACGTATGCTAATTTTTGACGATACAAAATTTGATTTGTATTTATAAAAGTTGTAAATATTTTGTCACGTTAAAAGTGTGAAATGTATGAAAAACTTGTGTAACATTAATTAAGAGTGGCCTATTTCCTTGTGTGTAAAATTTACATACCAATAGCAATACCTATATTTAACTTAATAGCGATAGCACCCTAAAATAACCCTTCTGTTAATTCAAGGATACCTGGATACAAATTTTGAATTAAAAACAGTGAAAACAATTTTCATGTTCTTGTGCGAATTTTATTATTACTCTTCAGATTCCCATTCTTTAAATAACAAATAGTTTTGCATAGATTTTATTTTGTTTTTATTTTTACATTTGTTGCGGGAACCTTAGCATAAAAAAGCACGATAAAAAAAGGTGAAAAATTATGTCAACAGAAAGGTTAAAGTGCAAAATATAATATATTTGCGTCGTTCTCGCCTTCTCGCGTATCCGAGAATAAGATCCCGTTGAATTGGCGCTTGGCATCATGAAACACCGAAATTACGATTATGGCGCGCACAAAATTTTCGTTCTCGGGGCGAACAACGGGTGCAACAAAAATATCGAATTACCATACGAAAGTCTTTTAGGAGACTTTAACAAATTATAACATGATTGTCGAGATTCCTTTATAGTCCGCATACGATAATCAAGAATTACCACACTATTAATGATAACCGCTCTCTCTCTCTCTCTCATTGAACTTACAAAAATATCTTGTCGAACATTCTGTAAAGATTTATTCCGATAATTTCAAGTGTGTGCGCGCTATCAAATTCATTGACTCGCATACATGTCATTTGCTTGGGGCGTTTCAGATTAAATCCGTATTTAAATTATAAATTTTTTTTTATCCGATCTCCTTTTCTTTTTTACTCTCCGTCGAAATGTATTCTTTGGCTGCGTTCGGGAAGTTCGCTATTATCGTTATTATATCATTTTTATCGTTTATTAGACCTAAAACGAGGAATGATGTAATAGCGATTATAGCGAGCTGTCCGCAGTCTATTATCGCTCGACGCTCAAATTCTTTTCACGAAATTATGCGAAGCGCTTGACAGATAATCAAGTATTTTTATTTTTGTTAATTTTAAGCGTGATTGATTAACCTCAAACTCTTATTGTTTTGCAATGGGACATTGAATGATTTTTTTCTCTCTTCAATCTGAATTCGCAAAAAGCAAAACGAGACAACTGGCGCCATGTGACTTTTCTTTGTCTGAACGATCACGTATAGATGCAATACATTATGCTAATTAATTGCTATACGCTACCACTTTCTGCTCATGGCTATTTTCCCCATAGGTGGTCAATGCATTTGAAGAATATTCTATTTTTGAGATTGTATTATCCGTTTTACGATCTGCCTTAAAGACGGTTTTTATTACTATGTAATTCTCCTATACCGCCAATAAAGATCACTTTTATGGAATTAAAGAAGAAGATATTTAATTATCATCGCATCTAAGCGACGAAATCACCAATTAATTTAGTTGAAAGTGCTTTAGATGACGTTTTAAATACAAGACAGCTATCTCGAGATTTTATTTGATCTTTTGTTGCATTTTTTATGGATATAAAGCTGTGATAAAGAATGATATGATTGCAGATTTGAGAAATGTTGATTAAATATTAAGATTATGTGGCTGACATTGATTTTGTTTTAAAGTTTCTCATCTATCATTCATAAATCGAGAAACCGCAAGGCAATCCACCGACGCGTCATTTTTAATTTGCTACGAAATAAATGGATTCATGTAATCGAGCATCTTACAGAGTAGATGAATCGTTAAATGTATATTTTTTGTAACATTTTCTCGTCCCACTTACATATAAGAATGAACGTAAGCTTGTTCTCGCTGATCGTGCTATGCAAATCAAGCTCGTCCAATTAATTCTTATTTGGTATGTCCTTTACTGTGATATGCATTATTATACGTTAAAGACAACCATCTCATTCAACGTACATCGTAATGAAGATGAGGAAACATTATTCATAGAATGGATAATGACGCGATGATTAATGACAAGAAGAAGCGTAGTTCACGCGTGAACAATCACAATTAGGACAATGTCATAATATATCTTTACTTTACTATCTCGTCTCAACACTAATTGAATGTTCAAGAATATTTTCTCTAAATTAGAAATATGAAAAAATTAATTTGTTATCATTAAATATAAGGACATTTAAAAAATTATCAACCTTATTTCTTAAACGTCTTTTCGGTATGGCATTCAGTATTTTCCGATACTCTTTTCGTTGCTTATAACTTTTTTTATTAATAAGTATATGCATTTATAACTATTTTTTACTTTTTTTAAACATTATAATACCAATATTATAAATGCATTCCAATGTTTACTGCCAATATCGAAAATTTATAGTTTACGTTGCAGAGATGTATGCTACAGATTTCCAGTATTAGCAGTGACTATTGAAATGTAGCCTAACAATAAGATATGGGTTAGGTATGCCATACACCAGTTATTCCAGTAGTAAGGCGTTTAAGAGTTAATATCTTGGCTTCATCTATAAATTTTAGAGTGCAGAAATATTTTCGAGAAATACAAACTATTTTTTTTAAGGATCTTTGATTCAAATTTGTCAGAGAATGTTTTATACAAGATTAATATGGTAATAATAATGGGCCTATTTCTATCTTCTGTGTATGTAATACTTTACTATCACGATGGCAAAGAGTATGAAAAAGGGATGGCGAATTATTTCTATGGGGGAGTTGCATTATGCAAATCGATTGTCGCCTTCGGATTTTTTCACAACGTTAAAAAAATCATCTGCCGTCGGTGCGACAGAAATTCGACCCGCTGCTCAGATCGTCTTTCCCGCGTGGTATCAGGGTATAAGCACCGGTTGACCTTGCGAAAAATGCAGATCCGCGCTCTTGTAATGGACCATCCAAATTATGTGGAACAACGCCTGTCACAGAAACTGGATCGGCTACGTCGCAATAATCCTTTGATATCATAGCTTAGCATGTTAATTCCCGTGTTAGATGTATAAACATTTGCAGCCAGAAAAGCAGGCTGACAGTTCAAGAGACACGTCGACCAATTGCAATAATTATGTGAATCGGTTTCGACGATCAGGGTCGAAGAGACTGTTACTTGGAATGGTGCATATACAGTAGCCAAAAGTACGATGTAATTAAAGTATAAATGTTGATAAGTCAAAGTAACCGGCGTCCACAAATTAAAACAAAAATTTATAAGATTTTTTGTTAATTATATTATGTGAGAACATAGTAGTTATTTGGTTTGATCAATGTTGAGAAAGGTAAATTGATATATATGCTCTTACGAAATGTGTAATATATTTTTTATTATGTCAGGTCGTTTTAAAACATGTTATCCTTTCGATTATATCTGCAAAAAATGATATGCAGGACGTCCAACGGTGTGTTGTATTGCGTGTCACACGATGCCCATCAATTCTTCGTAACGAAAGAGTGAACGAAGGAGCAATGAGAAATAATAAATGGAATATTCATCGAGGCTGATGGATGGTTGTCGACAGGCAAAACGAGCTCATGATCGAATAATTGTCTAATTAATCGAATTGTCAGAATTTGCGATATCCGTCATTCGGATGTATGAAGATTTATAGTTCCGCGTATAATGAATATTGCTCTATGTTAATCATTGATGAAGCATATAAAGTTTGAACAAGTGCGAATACTCGCGAAATCACGAATACAATTGTCGCATTTTCTATCTCTTCTTTCTTAGCTTTAGTCATAACAAATCGATATGATAAAAGCACGTTACAACAAACTTAATTTTTTTCACATAATTTAAATTTTTATTTTTGGATATTTTCATTTTTAGTACCCTTTTTTAGGAATCTTTTTGGAAAAAGTATAAAACCTATATATTTGAATATTTGCTACGTTTATTTTCTTTGACATTTAAATGTTCTTTACAATTTTTTCTTTTTATAAAATACTTTTTTTGGCAATTATCTACATACCTGTATGGACATTTTAAAAATACACGGAAATATATATAAATAACATTAAGTTTTCAGTTCGCTATATTTGAAGCTCATCATCTATTCATAAAATAGTTAATACTGATTTCCAAACGGACTTTCATTTCACTCTGATTATGAATCCTGTGATACCAAATCCTTCTTCAAAGTTATTTATTATCTTTTAAAATTTAATATTTTCAGGCTACATTCACGAATTTAGAGGTACCAAGAACCTATTAAAACTGAATTTTACGATAATCCGATTTTTTTTTAAATTTGAATTTTAGAATTCTGAGAGCAGAATCGAATTCAGCGACCCCGAAAATCTTTAGAAAGCAAGTCTTCCATAAGTTACTTTGTTAGAAAGTTTCGGTCCTCAAAGGGTTAAGAGATGTGTAATATAAAGAAGATATGTAAATGTGTATGCTATATATTTAATTCTGCCGCTACGATTTCCACGTAAAACCGCGAAACGATCACACGAGACATATGGAAAGCATCCAGGGTCCCAGGTTCCAGGGCCTTGGTCAGAACGCAAATTGGAATCCCGCGGAATTCTGCGCGGATTCTATTTTAGTAGTCAGGGGCCATCGTATGTTAGAACGCACGGTGGTTGTTCTTCCATGCCGGAGGTGGAGCTTCAACGGACCTAATCGTGAACTTTAAAAGGATCAGAGGAGTGGAGGAAGGTTTATCGATACTTGGCCTGATCCACCCCCGACATTCTCGTTCGAATGTCGGTACTATTTATAGAGGGACGGGATACGTGAGAGGACAAAAATCCGGCGCAGCGTAAAAGTTGGTGTCACCAACCACGATACATGGTAGATTCAAATTTCTTATTGTCATTGGTCTCCATGCTGGCGCGTTTCCTTTCTTTCTCTACAAAAAGTATCGTTTTCCAGAAGGGCGCAACCAACGCCTATTAAGTTTAGGATTTGCGCAATAAATCCTAAACTTAATAGACGTTGGTTGCATTAAATTAATTAGAGGAATATGTTACTTCGTCTTATTTTCCTCAGTGCGTTTAGCAACGATTTTTAACTGAATGTGTGGAATTATGAGATAGTTTGTATTGGTTGCGTTATATACAGTGAATGCAATAAATATTCATATACAAGGGAAGTTTTTATTAAAAAGAAAACTTTTTTTACAAAATAAATATTAGCAATTTATTAACAGTTACATCTTAATATAAACAAAAGAGTTTCACGAAAATAACCACGTTCTTGATAATCTTAAAAGTGAAATTTTTCGATGAAATTGTACTTTTTCTGTGTCTAAATGATTTTTAACTTTTGATTATTATTACTAAGATATATTTCTATAGATTATAATAATTAAAAATTAATTATTACATACCTTTTTTTAATAATTTTAGGAAATATACAATCTATTTTATTCTTTGTTAATAAATTGCTAATTAACGTTTACCTTCTAAAAATAGTTTTTTTAAAAACTTTCTTCTCTATAGGAATATTTTTTGCACTTACTGTGTGTAAATTTCTTGATTCATTATTTGGATCTTATGAAATTATTGCTGCACATTTAATAATATCGTCAAATTTATCGTCATACAATCGACTCTATTGAGATAAATACGAACTTTAGAGACACTCTGTATTAATGTATTACAGCCTAGATATATTATTTCATGTGAATGTTACGTGTTATGTTTATTATTATCCGGCTATAATTTTAATATCGATCTAGTCGAATTCCGACTAGATTGCTACTGTCTTATACACTATGATGCCGTTGCACAAAAATATATAATATAATGTGATATATCACGGAAGTCAGACTGCACGCATTGCAGATCGATTTGAAGGAGGCATCTCCATTTAAAGCGGCCTTGCTTGCCCATCCCAATCTGCTCGTTGCGATTTAACGAACTCATTCTCATTTATCATCGATGTTTACCGAAACGACAAGGCCGTCGTGGCATCCTGCCACCTTCTCGACGTACTTACTCGTCGATTTTATTAACTGCTCGTGCAAGTATGTTCCCGATAAAATGCCTTCTTGATGCGAATGACGTTAACCGCGTCCATTACAAACCCGCTCTTGATCTTAATACAGATCTCGGTCTGAAAGTCACCACCGATATACTTACGAATATATCTTCCGAATTTATCAACGACAAGTAGCAGAAGTACTTTTTTATGTATGAACTTGGAGCATTTTGCACTTTTCTGATGAACAGTTATTTAAAATTTTTTAAGTATCATTTATTTGAATGCAGAAAGATCGATAAAATTTAAAATTTAAAAATAAGAAAGTTAGAGAGGTTTAAGATATTAAGCTGTTAATATATTGTCCATGAATATTCAAATAAATTGTAATTATTTTAGTAAACTGAGATTATAACGAACAAAATGACAGATAATGAAAAACTAAGAATAAACATTGAATTTTTTATTTCAGTAACTGGTAATTTAATTCTCAGTTGTAAAAGTCAGATCTCATTTTTATCTCATCGTGCAGTTAATTACCGATTAACTGAAGTTACTGGTGAAATTCATACGTTTTGATTTACATTTGTATAGTCTGTTAGATTTACGATATTTCAAGTTACTCACAATTTAAATGCAAAACTTTTGTTACGATGTATCTATGCGTATTCGTGACCTTGAATACACACGCGCGAGTTAATATATAACGTCGCTCCCGTTCTATGATGATACAGCTATTCGGTTGAGCGCCGAGCGCCAATCTTAATGTCAATCTCCTGTCTTGGACCCGCTACCGTCTTACGTAGAGATTCACGAAAACATAACGAAGTGTCGCGGGACTGACCGGTGGGGCCGGTACCACGCCGGTCGACCGGCGCGAGGATCCAGTCTTGCATCCCTGCGCCGATTAATTTCAAGAATGCACCGCCATTTATAACAAGCCGGCATCCCGCTCGCTTAATGGTTACAGATAGCCCGTGGCAGAGTTGCTCCGACCTCGTACGTGCAACTGCATCCCGTATGCGTCACCATTTCTCATACAGACTGGCGAAGTACGACGCGTTACTAATAGCACTAGTAGGAATACCCGTTTCAACTCCTCGAAACAAGGTGGTGACTGCAAAAAAAAAGCAGAAACATTATTTTTTATGTGCGCATTCGTCTTTGACGAAAAGAGTTGAGAATTTGATTTTTCTCAAAGCATTTCTAGAAAATAATTAAACAGAAGTATGGTCAATGTAACACAATTTTGGGATATATATATATATAGCTTTTTAAAATTTAATTTTTTTATTCTACTTTGTGACGCATTTTTAATATGTTCTCTTTATTTATAGTTCGCCATCTTTCTTTGATTCTATTTTTCTGTTTATCATATATTTTTTTTACATACCATTTCTGATGCTTATATTATACTTCTCTTATTCTACTCCATTTACAGAAGAGAATTTTATTGTTTCAAGCAATGAAAATTATTTTACTAATCGTATTGATCGGAATTTTATTTTGTGAGATTATTTGATTTTAATGAATAAACTGTGTCACGCAGTTATGCCAGATTGTAACGCAATCATTATTCGAAAGTCCGGTATGCTATTTCACAAAAGTTGCTACTATTGCAAACCGATTCATGCAGTTTCGTGGACCATTTGCGGCGAAGTCGAGCGTAATTAAGCTAGTTCCCGTTGATTCATCGATACATAAGGCGAAAGTTTCTCCGAATATTTGTGTTATTCAAGGCCACTTGTATCAGATATATACATATATATATACATATATAATATTTCGTATTACGTTGGAAATATCTGTGCCATAATTTCTATCATTCGTATTATAGTCACTTGCATGTATCAGAATTCACACATGAGCCTATGTGTGTGCTAAGCATGAGTATAAAAGCGTTCTTTGAACATACACGGCTGACGGCGGTAATTTTGATAGATCTCTCAATGCAATCTTCGTTCAAATCAAGAAACATTTATTCGAGATCAATTTCTCAAGGAGATGTAGTTTCTCAGGAAACAATTTTCTAAAACCATTTGATAAAATACTTATATATATCTCGTGGCTACATAATTATATGTTACTATCAAGCGGTTTGTTTGTTCATCTTGAGGCATATTTTCAGAAAATAAATACATGATTTAATCAATCGCTTTATCCTGATACATCTTGACTATACATTTAACCAGTATGTAACCAGTTTTTATATCTTACTGAAAATCTACCAACGTTTGTTTCACATCATCTGATCTTCTCGCGAGATCTGCGACGATTCGATGATATGTTGAATGCCATGGCCGTTCAGAATCGAACGGATTTCAAGGTCCGGAAATCACGGTAGACTACGATGATTCAGAGAACAAAATTTGTCGAAATTATTTATCTATCTAGTGAGATTTTCTAGAGACTCAATTCTATTAGAAACTTAGCATTTCTCTTTTGACTCCCCACTAATTTAATGTATGCTGTTACCTTGACACGCATATTTTCGCTCCTAACATATATAACATATGTTAGAAATGAAATCCAGCCTATTGAAAAGTAGATTTCTGGTGATATGAAAACTCAGTGATATCCAAATTATTCCGCAATTCGAACAATTCACGGTATAATTGATTAGAAATAATAGGATTCGTGTGAAAGTGCTTAATTATTCAATATTCATTAACTTGATAGCTAATAAATTAACACAATCGTTAATAACCGGCTTATTAAATATTATCTCGTGCATACATAAACAAGAAATCTTATTAAAAGCGGATTTCATTTAATAATCCGTGTCGCGTTTGGACAAAAATAAAGTCGCGATTTAAATCGTCCGGCCATAAGATTTACGACTTCGCGCGCGTATTATCGTCGAAGATTTGTTTGCTCGATGCATCCTTCGCGAATACGAATGTGCAATATAGATTGCCTCGAAAGCGTATGTATTTTTTATATAGGTATACATAACACGTAGAAAGAACGACAGGATTTTTAAAAGTCACACAAAATACACATCAAATCTGACAAATTTACTTTTTCACATTTATTTATGCCTTATTTAGTATCACACATGTTTCTTTTAGCATTTTATTTTTATATCAGGATTACATTCACTTTTAATATAATAAAATTTAATATAATAAATAAAATAAGAGATAAATCTCAGTTTATAAATCACTTTTTTCTAGTCATATATTATGAATTCAGTAGCAGTTACAGATAAGAGGTAATAAATTAAACTATTAAATTTACATTTTCCTAAGTGTTGGCTAGTAGGACATTTACTGCGCGTGTCGGCAACGAAAGCAACTATTTTTATGAGACTATATAACTAAGGAAATCTGAGAAAGTACTATCTATGTATATAACATAGATAAAACTGGCGTTATATGTAAGGATAGCGTATATCGAACGCAATGTTTACGAATCCCATGAGAACTAAAACCCTAACTTTGTCTTCAGATAAATCCTCTTTCGCGGAGATCAATATTTTTCCCGATCTCCGTAAGAGAGCCGAGTGACTTACAGGTACATTGTAGTCGCTGCGGAATGCAATTACATTGTCCGCACGGACGCGAGGAATGCGCCGAGAATAAATACGAGTTTTTACAACGTGGAACTGGACCGTAGGCGAGACTGACGGCCCTTGTTCAAACTTTTCGACGATACCGCGCCGCATGTTTAAACAGGAAGAAATGTTTGTTATTCTTCATCCACCCTCTCTTCTTTGTCCCTCCCACACATCAATTAAATAAAATTATTTCTTAAGGTCGTTTATTCATACTGTATTCATATTGTTTTTTTATTTTATATTTATTCTTGCTGTATTATATTTATTTATATGATAAGAGATTATTAAGTTTTATCTTTTTGTTCAATCATAAATCGTTTTTTTTTTTCATCCTCTGATAAATTAATTACGACGATTATTTTTATTTTACAACGATACAGACTGTACGAGTGTTAATTTACACATCTGTAATAATTCATCGTGTAGGTACGGTTAAAAATATTATCGCGTTGCGCGATGGTATCTGAAGCACTCGGTCACCGCAATTTTTGCCGGGCACTTAGAAACTTCTCTTACTTCACCAGGCGCGAGATGCGGATCCTCGGTCCTCCTGTACTCGTCTTGACCTTTCACCGGCGAAATCATGAAACAATGCCGGCGTTCGCGCGGGAACAATGCGCGCGTGGATATTCCTAGATCGCGGCTGACCTCCGATATAAGACCCGTCGCTTGGATTCCTGCGAAGGCCCCGCGCAAGTAAATGCACCGGCCCCGGACGAGCACAGGCACGCGAATAATGCAGATAAAGGGAAAATTTAGCGGCCCGTGCGTACGGAATATACCATATAGCGCTGCATACAATCTCCGAAGCAGCCTCAATCTCTCTGTCGGCGCAACGATCTTTGCGAGATACGCCAGCATCACGAAAAGAGCATCGATCTCCAGTATATATCAATACTTTTCTTCAAAGCAGTGACTTCAATCTCTAAGTGACTTTAAATCTTAAACGAATTTTTTAGGGTATAAAATTTTAGTGACATTTTAGTCACTAAAATTTTAAACTCGGAAAAAATTCTTCCCTCGTTCCTTTTTCACAAAAATAAACAGTAGCTAAGTAAAAATAAAATCGCGAAGCGTCGAGACGGCGCCAATAAAGTTGCCCGTGGTTAATCATCGAATGACGTTCTGAACGATACGTACATCCCACGTTCACTCACACCGTACGTGATCGAGCGTTAAACGCGGTCCAAAAGCCCTATGTAACTTGAGTCGCGTTGAAGATATTTCGTGATCCGCATCCGGCGTGAAAAACCTGAAGAAGGCGGGATATATTCTTGTCTTCGTGAGAGCGCGCCACCACGAAGGTCGTCCCGCTCGTTTGCAAGGTCGGTTATTCATCCGCGCCCGTTGCACAAGGATTTCGTTAAATCGCTTTATATTCCCCGCCAGTCATCGTCGTCATCATCCTCTATCGTAATGCTCGGAGAAATACCGGAACGGATGATCGTTTCGAGAATTTTACTACGTCGAACCCGCTACCAGTTCCGCATCCTCGATCTTTTGATTTTCCATCTCGTACAGGGTCATCAAATCTGGTTCATAAGAAAAGATTACAGATGTACATTTTTTAAAAAAGGATAGGAGGAGAAAGAGAGAGAGGAGATGTATTTCTTTTGTTTTTAAATATATAGATATTTAATAAAATAAAATTTCTAGGACATAATTTTTATTGACACACACACACACACACACACACACACACACACACACACACACACACACACACACACAATCCTTTTTAATATAATTTTATAAAGATGAAATTTTAATTAATGATTAAATGTTTTACAACCTCAAAGAAATACATACGTACTCTTGAAAGGGTACGGCTGATAAGATTAGGGTCGAAATTATCCCGTAGGATGATTTCGTAAGAGAGGGTTATCTATTATATCTTTCGATGACTGCTCTCTTTCTTCCTCTCTCCCTCTCTCTCTCTCTCTCGTCTCGAATCAATTATAACAATCTGTTATATATTTAAAATACATAAACATAAAAACAAAAATAGACAATAAAAAATTACAGTTACATAACAGAGTTATAGTGCCAAAAATGACCGTGTGAAAATTGTTCTTACAATTAGTCATTAAATTATTGGTTATTCCATCCTGTGAGCAACACAGAACATTTGATTCACTCACTCGCTTATTTCTTTCGAGATATTTCGTAAGATTTATCATATGTTGCAAAATGACCTTCCGAGATATTTTTTTATTGATGTAATTTTGAGATTTCATATCATCTTTTTTCAAAAATTATTAATCTCGGCATTAAACATATTCTTGTTAATTAAGGCTTTGAGTTACAATTTAATTAAAATTTAAAGGATCATATATGAATGATAAAAAGCTGAAGTGTGGTCGTTAAGGGCACGTGTATTTCCAGAATGCGGAGGTTTTATAGAGAGAGCGTCGCCTGTCTGTGACCGACGGTTTACTCGTGACCTTCAGTTTACGGTAACGAGCATGTACTATACGACTAATTAACATGCTTTAATACGCCATTCTTTTTGCAAGCTCGTAAAACCAACAGCGAGATATCCGCAAATCCGGGACGTAAGCGTAACATACGAACGCTTGCATTAATATTTATGAATTGTTCCGCGACCATTAATTATCATCACATTTTCTCCAACTGAGCTGGCGACAAACGGACTCGCGCACGTTCAATTGTGAAAGAGTAGGTATAAACGTCTTTTCGACCAATAATCGTACTTTTTTATAATTTTGTAATGACAGCGACAATTTGGAAGTTTTGTGCCACATAGAAAATAATTAATTATTAGCATTAGTATAGAAAGGATTAAAAAATGATAAAAATATGCACGATGACAATTAATTCTGCTAAGTTTGCATAAGGTAAATATTTCAATAACTCAGTGTGCTTAGTTATTGAAAAATCAACAATATATTTATAATTATTAAGATATTTGTCAATAATAGTAAAAGAAAATCGCATATTTAAAAGAAGAGATAATAGTAGAACTTTTAATCTTAAAGAAGATTTTGTTATTGGCTATGGTTAAGGCCATATAATATTTAGGATATTCATGGTTAAATTTGGAGTCTGTTACGGAAAAGCTATGAATTAGGTCATTGACGATTTATCAAATATATAGTTGTTTTTTTAAATTTTGTTTCTTTCAATTTTTTGTTTATTTAAATTTAACGTCGGATTCGTATTCAGCGGCTTAAAAAACCATTAAGTTAGTAAATGATTAGTCTCGTTCTCGAAAAAGGTCATTTTTTATCGCGCGCGCCGAACAGTGCAATCAATAATAATATAGAACTGATCATATCTTTTTATTAGTTTAGTTATTGGGATATTTACCTTATTAAGCGATTTTGAATTCAACATCCCAAAAAGATATTTTTCAATGCGATCCATAGTCTTGCCATTGTTATTTTGTATTTTTAGAAATAGCAGACTTAAGAATCCCGTCAAAGAAGCGACTCAAAAAATTCCTCACTCTAGGAAAAACTCTTAATCTTTAATAAAAATATATATCCTATTAAGATATATTGTCGGAAACTCCCTCAAATCTGTCAACAATATATGTATCCTTTATATTCTCTTGCTCGATCTATTCGTTGTTTCCAGGTATTCGAGATATTAACATAATCCGAGATTGGAGTCAATCAGGATGAAATCGAAAAGAGTAAAGATCTTATAACAGAGTCTGGTCACGAACAATTTTGTCCAAACAAGACTGAGAAACAAGTATACATATTGTCTTTTTTATACATGCTATCGCATTAATTTCATAACATGTTATCTTATCCATTTTAACTTAAATACTAAAGTTGACAGAAACGACGTGACGGACTAATCTAAAGTTTGTCATCTCGTGGCCAGATTCTGATTGTAGAGTCTTTAGGGCCCGATTCTACCAAAGATTCACTTAATTTAGTCTCGATTAACTTTACTATTTATCTTTTTCTAATTCTTAGAATAAAGAGTAAATTAAACTGAGATTAAAGTTAATCTTACATTAATGGAACCGGGTCTAGGAGGGAGTGTCTGACGGCACGACGGCGGCGTGGTGCAGAGATTGAGAATCGCACGTTAGAGAGAGGGTAGAGCATGCCCCCTCGCGAAGGAAGGAAGAGGGGGACGCTGATAGAGGCGATCGGCTCTCTCAGATCAGCTGTGAGAGCGGCGTGGCGCCGTGTGCCGCGGCTCTGACCCGCTGTCAGTTGCCCGAGCCCTGTGCTACGGTTAGGAGCGTATAATCGTCATCTTTTACACGACGACGCGTCGAACTAGCCACGGGCCATCGCGAACCGATCCGCGTTGTCCTCGACAGAAAGCGTCCTTCACGTCCTCGTTACGAGATCGGCGATCGTGTGAGCGATCAACGGTAATCGGCATCAGAGAGCGGCGAAAGGCTAGCAACGTGCGGGGAGCAGCGATCAAGAGCGAATGTGACCGACCGTAATCCGACCTCCGATCGGACCTCCGAGAGAAATAACTTGGCGTATCATTAAATCGTCTATTATCACGGCTATCAGCGAATTTCCGAACGAGCGTGTCCTCTCATTGGGAGTCGCGAGTCGCGGAGAAGGGCAGTCCGATTTAAGGGAGGACGTGATTGGTAATTTTCATCCTTTTTTTCCCTTCCTCCTTTGTGTGACGTGAAGAAGTGATCATCGGGCTTCGACTTCCAAAGAGTCGTCCCTCCACGAGTGGCGCGAACCTGAGGAGCTGCGAGCTGACGACGCGTCCAGGATGGTCTGGTAGAGGAGAACGGGCAACCCCCTCGTTCGATAGCGCGAGAAATGGCGTGCGGCATATCGGTCGACGCGGCCGCCACGAGCACGGTGCTTCTCCTGCTGGTAAGCCCCCGCGTATTGCTATTTTACGAGCGATCGGACCCCGAGAGGTCGATAACGCGTTCTTACGAGGGCGTAGTCGATGGATCCGGTGGTAGATGAGAGTTTCTTGCCATCGTCCGTTACGAACGTCTATTGCTATTTAAAGTATCTCGATTTTACGAGGCTCTACGGTTGGACAATAAAACATTTCGTGAAAATTAATGGATACGAAATGTTCTAGCGTGATCTCATCGAGCCCCTATAAAGAATACTATGAGATTTATAATGATAAAAAATAATATACAGCATATAATGCAATAATTACACGCTTGTTATTTTATTAGCAATAAGATCAGTAATATCGGTTGGCAAACCCGGCTCACGCGAAAACTCAACGCGTGTACCTTCGTATGCAGAGTGGCATTCACAGACGGCGCGTGCAACGTGTCGACTTGTGTACGTGGCTGGAGTCAAGGATAACGTCGTTATCTAGCCCGTGCCCGCTATACTTACATCGAGTATACCTCGCGGATACATGTAGATACACAATAAACGTCGGCGTCGCGGGCGAGTGCTACTTTCGTTATGCAAGCGCGGAATGTTAACTTATCGCGGTTCCTGCGAGCGATCATGCACTTTTTCTTACGTAATGCAATGTAAGATGAGACCAATGCAAAAATTTCGTGAGTTGTACATTTTATAGGCAAGAAAGAGAAAGAGAGAGAGAAAGAGAATTTACATAAGCAAACATCAAGCAAAACGTCAAAATGAATCCGTCAATTGATCGCAATCGGGATGTGCCAAATCTGAATTAAATTAATCTCACGAATCAATAAATCGCTTATAATTAACTAATTTGTAAGTAATTTGTAAGTCATATTAGATAATTTATGAATAAGAAAAGAGATATCGGAAGTTGATATTACAAATAATTATTTATACAAACGCATATATACACATATCTTTTGTACATATTGGATCTATGTAAATTTCAAACTATTTTACAGTTTTCGATTCAAGGCATATTAATAAAACTGGTATAGAATGAATTCTCAAGAAAGATCATGTTTCTTCACGACATTGAAAGAATTCATAAAATGAAGATCGTCTGTAGAACAAATATGTACACATGTTCATGCGAGTACCATGTTAATTTTCTGTGCGCCATACACATAATCATTAGCAGCTCGTAAATAATTAGCGATACTACTGATGTCTCTTGAAATTAATTTTAAAGAGATAGTGGCATTAATAAAGTCTCCCAGTGGCATTAATAATATAGTAAGCTATATCAAAATAATATAACTTAAGTGAAGTTCTTTGATTATGAAATCAAATTGCTCCTAAGCGAACAATTTTTAGATTTATTATACATGTTCATAGGGTAAAGTTGCCGAAATCGCACCGGCTCTTAAATCGCACTACCTCGCTTAAAAATTCAATTATTGTATTTATATACTTTCTTACGGGTTATTTAAGATCTACATGATACTGTAATGCTACTCTATTATACTCGTGACATGAAGTGCAACAAGAGCTTTGTTATTTACATAAATAAAAAAATCGTGATAGCGTTGCTATTTTTCAACGTATTTCATAGCAGAATTACAGAAAATATAAGTTAAATAGCCTAAGTCTTGACCATTAGAATATTATTAAAATTAAATTAATAGGATTAAAGTTTGCTTTACATTTTTTTTATAGATAAAATAAACAAAAGTTCAAAAAATACTCTAGTTTCCTAAATCGCACCATATTCTAACTTCTTAAATCGCACGTTACCTAATATTTTTCCACTTCTTACATTTTTATTCCATTCATTATTATGTAAAAATGTATATTGTAAATCTACGAAGAGAGAGAGAGAGAGAGAGTGTTTATTTTGTTCACATAGAAACTCCTTAAATTACTTCTTGAAATTATCATGTATTTCAGAAATTACGAAAAATATATTCTTAAATTTTTAACAGCATAATAAGATACAATTTTTTCCTTTTCTTATGTAATTTTTAAATTTTTTACATTATCATAATGTTTTAAATGAGGAATATTGGTGTAGTGCGATTTAGGCAACGAATTTCTTCGTTGCCTAAATTGCACCATACTAAAAAAATCTTGATTTTAAACGTTATAATAGCGCAAAAAAATTATGAAAAAATTACATGAGAAAGGGAAAAGAGTACAGTTTATTATGCTGTAAAAAATTTAAGAACATTCTTCATAATTTCTGAGTTATGAGCCTTTAAGTAAAAAGTGATGCGATTTCAGCAACCTTACCCTATAGATTTTCTTTGAAATAAATTAAAATATATTTTTTAAATCACACAATATCAAATTTTTAGATGGGTGAATTTTGCAATAATATGCAAAGCTTCTTTGCATATTTAATTAAGATTGAATTAATAACCAATACTCGTAATGTGTGTGTGTGAATTATGAGCTCGTTATTCATGTTCAAGATTATTTACATTTACCTTGTCGCTTGTATTGATCTTTTACTTTTTTGCTTGGCGAGTTAAAGGTCCTATCACAAATTAGGTGTTTGCGCATGGTCGAACTTAAAGCGAGAAATATTTCGCATAAGTGTATTAATTATCAACGAGTCGATATACTACTCAGCGATTCAATTAACTAAAACTCACAGCCGTATGACAATTACTTACGGGACCGCCGCATTGCGCCGATTGCAAAGTGATCCGGTTCTTGGCATTGGTTTGTTCGCGCCAATATTTTTTACGAGGTATGGAAGTGTTTTGAACGCACAACTTCACGATGTACCTGGAACGCACGCTTCGTGTAACTGTCATTTTTCTCAGTAACTGCTTGTCATTGAAAAATCCTGTATGATGAAGTGGAATTTATAAATGCTTACAATACAATTCGGAACGCATACTCGTATGTCTGCTCGTAACATTTAAACATAAAATAAATAATTAATTGACTAAATTTGCATCATGTTTAAAATTGAAAATACGTCATAATATGATATAATGTAGAAAAACGATTTAATTAACCTGTTGGAATGTATGGGTTTTGGTAACCCGAAGACTTCTAATTTTTAAATAGAAAGGATTTGAAATAATTTTATGTTTCACAATCTTACTTTTCACAGTTCTGAATATAAAAAATTCCTTTGAAACTAATAACACAAAAACTTTTGTGAATTTCAAGAGGCCATTATTTTTTTAGCAAAAATATGTATTCCTGTTAAGAAATTTATTTATAAACGAAGAATTTAATAGCTAGTTTCGAGAATGTATAGACAATTAAGGTATGCTTTTGGAATATTTACTTTGAAGCAGTTACTTTGAAGAGTTTAAAATTAATTTGTAATATAACAGTGAAAAAAGATTATAAAACTATATTCGAGAAAAAAATGAAAATTATTTTAGAGAATCAGAATAAATTTTTTTAATATAAAATTCTAAAAGCTGGATTTATATAGCTTTCATTTGTGACGAATATTTTGATCCCTACACATATTTTTCACATCCGACTTTCATTCCAGGTATGATATGCGGTGCTATGTAGATGAATGTATTAAAATTAAAAATTAAAAATGCAGTAATTTATCTGTAAATATATGAAAAGTTGACGTTGTAGGAGAATCTTATAAGAGAATCATTCAGTTAAGGCAAATAGCATTCAATTAAAAAAAAATTCTTACAAACAGTCAGTTATCTCGTCTACCACGTTACATGCGTATAAATCCTAGTATAAAGTGCACCAATATGCGCCACGACGCGATGGTATAACATTGTGTAAGAAACACAGGTACGATCCTCGGCGTACAAAATGTCCTTTATCTTGGATTTCGTTTCGACATAAATGCATTTTCCGAAATCTATTTGCGTAATGATCATTAGTCTGGAATCTTTATAGTAGTTAATAAGAAAAACGTCTTGTAATCTTTGCAAAAATTACTTGGTGTTATAAACAAGTGATTACACTAAATCCGATATTCTCCCGCTGATGTATTTCGTAGATTAAGCATTTTTTTCCGCAAACTCTTTCGATAATTGCTGATATTAAAGCGCATATATGGATTAACAATGTGGAAACAATTTCAAGTCTCATTTTCCACTAATTCCGCTAATTAAGATGCTCCATAGAAACAAGTAGGAGCAACATGAACGAAACTATACTGACGACACCACGGGATGTCCGAGTCGTTTCTTTAATTCGCAATGCCAACCGAGGTAGTCTCTTTTAATTAACACGTCCCCGCGGTTCGTTAGAAAGGTCCAAGGTAATTGGATAATGAGTGATTTAAGAATTAATGTTACTTATGAGACACACGGATTTAACCGGCATTGAAAGTGACGAAAATCAATGCAGTAGCATCTTCCGCTTAAATATAGATACATATATCAGTCGGAAAAAATCAACAACAAAAAAATGGGAAGAGTGGTAATTGAATTGTGGTAATGATTTTTTTTTTAAATTACTCTTTTTGAGTTGTGACAGTTTGGTGACTTTTTTTATAAAGTTACATATGTTAGTTTATTTTTAACTATTGATATGGTAATATTTATTCATGATAATAATTATAATGTAACGATTTTTTAACTGTGTCAATTTTGAAGTAAGGAAAGCAATATGTAATTATTATGATCGATTCGCTCTTGATGCCTACACAGCGCAATATTTATTCGCGTATATAATAATTAAGTTACGAAATCGCCGTTACACGATAAATTTACCGTGTATTCTACGCTTACATCGAATGAGAGTCACGAAAAAACGCGGGGATGTGAACTCGATGTTTAAACACCGATTTACGCCATCTGAACCCAGTGTCGCTTGAAAAATTGTTTTCAAAACGTGGGACGCTCGCGTACCATACAAGTAGCTTTCCGGCGGGGGGTAGGCACATAAACATACCTCGCCAACAGAGAACGAAGAGAAATTTATGATTTCGCATAACGGACGAAAGACCGTTTTCCACGTGCACCGCGACACTCGTTCGCGGTTATTGCGACCCAAGGTCACGGTCAAGCGGGATAACGCTAGGCTTTCAAGAGATCGGCGTACTGTTTGCAGAATTTATGTTCTACGCCTGTCTTGTTTGCGTGGTGGGTTATTATAAATCATCAATCCCGATTCACCCGAGTGACGGTTCTTTACGAATCCATTGCGCCTTGCTTCTCAATTGATGATTCCTTTATTGATTAGTGATTTTGTTCAGATTCTTGGAATATTTAAAACTTTTCTATTATAATTACACTCAAAAAGTATGGATCGCAAGAAGCTTTCATTCTCTATAATTGTATTATATATAACTCGCTCGTTATATTTCATAAATATGATATTTTCCTTTTACAAATAATTCCTTTTCCTCTTGATTGAATTTTAATACTTAACAAATGAATAGCTTTTGGAAGCTTTTAAATACTATTTTTTATATTTGTTGAAAAAAATTGACATTTTTTTTAACTCCCCGAAGCTGATGCTAAAGTTTTTAAGGTTGACATCAAAAGATCTTTGTGCGACCTGACTTATACTATAACCCAAAGTACACTACGATATTAAATCTATAGTGTCAAATTTAATCTAATTTAAGTCGCTACTGCTTCTACTCAATGTATCATTATTTTATACTAAAATAATGGCTAAATTGGGCACTATAAAATTTCAAATTTCCATTACATTTGTATTGTAGTATAAAATAACGATATATCGAGTAGGAGTAATGGCGACTTAAATTAAGTTAAATTTGATTTAACAGTGGTAGATCTAGTCACCAACTATTTACACCGTTATTGGTTTTACTTTAACGAGAGAATTAATAAGTGTTAGGTAACGCGCGAGTTACACAGAGTTACAAGTGGCCTATTTTCATTGGGTCATAAAAAACGAGACCTGATCTAAAACCAAGTCAGACCACCCACCAAATGTAATTAAAATATTTGTAATTAAAATATTTTGGTTTTTATTTAGAATGTTTCAAGTTTGAATTAAATATCTCTTAATTTTATGTGATAGGTAATATTTATAATAAATGTTTTTTTATATATTTAGATTCGCATATCAATGCGAATCATTTTATTATATTATGTTCATATACGAGTATATGTCAAATATAACTACATATGAATGTAACAATTTTGGGTGGAAAATTGCTTCGATTGAAGATACGAGGCAATTATCGTCGCAAGATGATCTGCGCTCCATAAAGGATGTTATCCAGAACTCGAAAGAGAAAGAGGCTTTTTGCACGAACAACCAAGTTTCAAGTCGAGGCGCGTGCTCATTGTTACGAGGAGCTATCCACAAAACCGGTCCAATGATATTACAGAAAATTTATCGCTCTCGCCTCTCTCGGGCGCCGTCTCAGACTGGAAGTGCTGCAACGGTACATACAACCGGGCATATTGTAGAAGATTCTGTCAGGATTTCTGAAAGTTTACAGAAAGCGCGCGCCACCGTTTTGCAAGTCGCAATCGCTAACGATCAAGAGAAAATCGATGTAAAACTTGCGCGTCAGCTACTGAAACGGTTTGTCGTAGAATCTAGTCCTCTAATGAGACGTCGCGGTAAAAATTCCATTCTTGGTAAAACGACCTGAGGATTTCCGCTATATTACGCAGCATTTTCACGCCCTGCATAGCATTTAAAAGTGTACATACGGCGAAGCATGTATAAGAATGTTAAAACTTGCGCAAGAAACAGAGCTCATGAAAAATTCATTTTGTAGCGAGATGTATTTCAAAATCGAATGTATTTACTCTTTCTCACCGTGATACAAAAAAATACACTAAAGCATTACCGTTTTTCAAAATAAAATGGGGGGGTCAAAAAAAGGTCAAAGAAGTTAACATGATTTACATAGTTTAACACAGAATCTGTTTTCTTCGCAAGAGATTATACCAATCAATCCAGTATTTTCATCACGAAAAAAGCGGATTATTCGAAAAAGTAAAATGCATGATTTTTCTACCTACGATCATTTCTTGAATAAAGCACAAATAATGTGGATTAAACCTAAATCATGTTTCAAGAATCTCGCAGTACCTCGCCGCAGACTGCACCACCATCCGTGCATTGAAATCACCATTCTTGAGATATCGCGGCGCCGTTGTGTCGATTGAACGTTAGTCAGAAGCGACGAAAGACACGTTGAGTCGCATCGTCATTTACCACATGTCACTGATAAACAAAAATATTTTAGTAAATCGAACTTTTATTTTGCGTGAGTCAATATTCTCAATACGAAAAAAGACTTTCGCAGTTTGTGAAAAAATAATTTGAGATGCAACAACGTTTATTCTGAAAACTCTTCAGGCATCGAGTAGCTTTAACATCTTCTTTCTTTCTCCATCACTTTATTTTGCATTGTGCAATCGAGTCGATCGTCAATGAATTTGTGTCCAGAGATAAAGACGAATGATTCACGCAATGTACGTAAATTCCAATCAATTTGAAACGGTCAGTTTCAGTAAGTCGATGATCTCAGGATGGCCAGTCTCGAGAGTAAATCTCTCGGCATGCAAAAATGAAACCCTTTTATGCCAAGATTGTCGCGAGCTGGTATGCAGCCCCGGACTTGATTATTGAAGCATGAGGGAGATAGCTTGAATAATGTGTTTGAATAAAATTATTTTTAAATAATTTAAGTATTATAATTAAAAATGTATATACATATTATTGTAATATAGTTTATAAAAATTTATATGTATTTAATTTATATTTAACAGAATATATATATATTTATTATATTAAAATAAACATTACTATGTATATAATTTTCTGAGTGATTATATATACATGTATACAGACATATATTCATGAAATATATATATATATATAAATATTTATTTTAATCTTCAATAATAATAATAATAATTTATTTTATATGTAACATAATTTGACATATAATATATAATAATTCTGAAATAATTATACATTAGTTTATCTGACAGCTAAATATCTTTTAAATTATTATCATTTTATTCTGCTTAAAAAAAATTTATTTTGTTTTATATTTATACAAGAGATTATTTTGCAAATCTCTTGCATAAATGTTGACAAATAATTATCTCATGAAAGGTTTATTAATGTAGAAATTACTAAACTATCCAAAATTATATAAATGATATGTTGTGAGTATTCTACCCTCTATTCATACATGACAATATCACATTAGAATGTGATTATATTATTGCAGTCACAATGATAATGTCATAGGTGACTACAAGGCTATAATACATGCTTCGCTGATAAAACTAAATCACGATTAACAGAGAAGGTGCATTCGCGAAGAAATGCTTACGGAACCCGTTTCGCGGGAACGATTCGACTAATCGCGTGGTACCGTACGAGTAGAGGAAATACACGAATGAAACCGAAAGATAGCTCTGTGCGTCTCGAAATACCGTTAACGGATATAAAGCGCGGAATTCACGTTGCATTGTGACGAAGAGGCGCGTGTAAAGTATGATGGTGCTTCGATAACGGTATACTGTAACAGATAGAGAGCGTTGGTTGGAACTGCTCGGTGTCATTGTCCCAGCTTGACAAAAAAAAGTAGAAAAAACTGTAGCAGTTTTACAGGGCTATTCGATGGTATTCACATTAAATTAGAGATGAATCTTCTTTACCACATCGTAAATTCCATTGACACAAAGAAAGTGAAAAAGTGGCCACTAGTAAGAACGAGGAAGAATATTCGATTAAGGAGACAAAAATGTGAGACTGTATACAAAATATATAGTAGAAGAAACTTGCCAAATGCATAATATAAGTTATTTTTTAGCTTGATGTTCAGATATCTGTTATTATATGTTTAACCTTTTATCAATAACAAATTAATTTATTATTATAAGCCTTTTTGCAATATGCTGTAAAAGATATTATTTGTTCAATCAGTCGTCTGTATCGTATCTATGAGTCTCTTAAATTGCATTGTCTTTAAACGTATTAAATTTATGAGTTAAAATAATTAAAAAATATAAATTTGATAAAACAAATTATAAATTATTATTATTTATTTTATTAATAATTTATTGAAAAAAGGACCAAATATTTAATAATAAATAACAGTAATAAAAAAATAATTATCAGCACTTAACATGTAGCATTGATAACACATAACATGTAGCACTTAACGCGTTTAAGTTTTATAAAAATATTGATTTAATCTTTAATAACTGCAAATATGTATGTACAATAAATGTGAAATATTTTGCAATAAATCTTCTTTTATGAAAACATAAAAATTCAGAATAAAATTGTATGATTACAGTATTATCAGTTACATTAATTGATCAAAAATCAATATTAGCTATTAATGTGACTTTTTAAATTATTCATGCGCACAAAACGAGATGTAACCTGTTAAATTTTTATCCGTATTATTTATTTCTTATTTATTATATATTTTTATTGCTAAATGTTGTTTATATTAAGTAAAAATATAAAATATTAATGAGGTACGATTTAGACGATTGATACGCATTCAGTAACATTCCTCTATAAATTCTATATCAATTATAGTAATATATATCTTTCCCATCGTTCGATGACGTTACAGAAAATCGAGATTGGTAATGAGAAACGGATTGTTTCCGATTTGTTTATTATCTTTTTCCTTTTTTTCCGTCTTAAATGCCGTGCCGGTAGCTGCAAAATTATTAATAATACTTTCGAGTTTTATCAATGAGTATTATTATGCGCGCGTTTCAGAGCCGGAAAAAAGATAAGAATCGGGTTTATTCTGATATATCATGAACAGTGATTTTGATATCGTGGACAGCAAGTGGCGTAAGTACATCAGGCGGGTGTGAATTATCGTTGGCCGACAGGACAATAATAACGAATGACATGTCAAATTCTCAAGGACCTCGTGATATATTATCTCACGTCGCTCTGTGTGATAGTCATTTAGCGAAACGCGTTGTTAATGTACCTTTAACGAGTCTTTTTACATTCTTGAGTATTCGATCAAGACGCAGAATGCTAAATAATTTTTTCCTTGCTTTTTAATTATATTTTATTAATATTCATATTAAAATATTAATTGTTACTTTTTCCATATCTAATTTGTTATTGCAATGAGCAATCTCTCGCGATGCTATTCCTCAACTGTAACATTCTTAATTTTACAGTTCAGGAATACAATTCTTGTATACAAATGCCGAACGTTTAACCGTATCGCTATTCTGTGGGGATTAGCTCGTAGAGAACGAATCACATTCTACGCGCTCTTATCCAATTTCCTGCGGAGTTAATAGAAAATTTCCGTTAACTTTTTTTATGAAGCAAAGGGAATGCTTCTCCCTGTAGGCAATCCGGCTTGATGCATCACGTAGTTCCTGTCACACAATTAACTTGTCATCACGATTAATTGAAACAACAACGCAATACCAACGTCGTTATAATCTCCCCTTCACGTTTCTTCCTCAATTTCTCCCTCTCACTCATCAGATTGTATGACTCGTTTCAATAACTAATGTTCTGTAGATTATTTCAAAATAATATAATATTAAATAATAACATTAAATTTGTATCCTTTTTCTCTTTTTTCGTCAATTCAATTCCTTTTTTTATATTGTTTTAAAAGCCTTGGGGATAATATTTAAATTAATATTTCCCTGCTTATCGTTTAGCATTAAAAATAAAGAATTTATCTGATATTTCTCAAGAAGCCATAAGAAACAACCGCTTTTAATACTCCGGACGAAATCCGAAACACGATCTCACATGCCGTTAATGTCACCGCTCGAAGGAGCCTCGTCCTGCATGTGCGAAACTTTTATTGTCAGGATAATTCAAAAGACAATGCGCTCGTTTCGAGCCAATTCGGGTGGCGCCAGATATTTTTAAACCAGTTCGATAACAGCGGGTTCCAACCAACCGGATTTCAACTGAACCACTATATCAAGAAGAACTACCTTGCGAAATCAAAATCGCCAAAAGGGAAACGTCCGCGTTATACTAACGGACGATTTGCCTACCGCAGACAAATCACATCGGTAGTTTTCGAATTAACCCTAAACTTGGCAAGACTAAAAAAAGATTTACGAATTAAAAAAAAAAACACATTTTTACGTGATCTTTTTGATATACGCCGCATACGTACAAAAATAAAAATTGCAATACAATTTCACACAAATAAGCAAAGGAAGCCATATTCAGTCAAAGCGAGTTTTGATGCCTAATATTTTTTTGTATCAATTTTCATAATTTCCAACGAACTGCGCGCCGATTAATTATTTATCTCGATATAGAAACACAACCCTAAACTATATGGAGTACGTATAACACCACAAATTCAATTGACAAGCAATTTAATATTATTGAGTATTACTCAATTAAATTTCTGTTAAGAATTTATTGCGATCTTTCAGCAATGTATAGAATTTACTGCAATTTTATTAAATGCAATTTACGTAATCATAAATAATTTCAAAATACGGTTTCGTGGTGAGGAAAAGTTGAACGATATTTCGCAAATTTAGTTTGCGCGTTACTCGTATGCATAAAAAAATAACGTAGTCTAGAATATATAAATCAATGCTCAAACGTATAAGTAATGTTATTTTTAGTTTGTCGAAAGTGAGACAACGTTCTGTAACGTTCTGTGACGGTACAATTTAGTTAAAATGAATCTTTCATATAATATTGGTACCGAATTATTAGAAAAGTACAACCAGCGTCTCACCTATACAGCGATCCTATCAATTGCAAGGCATTGTTTGTGCGAGTGCATATGTCAGATTTTGACTAGCATCCGCGTGACAACTAGTAATCTATTAATTGTTGCGAAATGTTGAAATGGATAATCGATGTCGTGCAATTCGACCGAGCTCCGTTATATTATGACCAATCAATATTTGATTAAAATTACAATTTATGAAGCTAAATGCTCCTTCGCAAACGTTTTTTTTTTTTTCATAACGAGATTTCAAACACGAAAGCTTATTCCATTTTCGATTTCTGTTTATAAATATGGGTAGTTGAATAGTTATCTGATAATACATAGTCCCTTTCATGAAGATACCGAATTATTCTTGGACTAGCTTCATAGCTCATTGCTAAGTGCTCCATCGGTAATGTAATTCACGAGGGATTGCATTAACCTAAACGACATTTCCTTACTGGAGGAGCATCATTAATTCTGGATGATTCTAACGTATAGCTCTGGCCTAACAATTTAACTTACCAACGTACTAAGAATCTCACATTAAGAGGCTTTAATCGCAGAGCGCTTATCGCCAACGTCATTTGCATGCAACGTTTCACAGGCAGATCGTCGATCATAAATTTTTCCGGGATAACATCCTGCAGAAAATACGACAGTGCGTAAAAATTCTCATCTCCCTGTGAAACAGGTAAAGGGCCCGGCACGAATTTGCTCCCTCCACCCCTTCTCCCCAAAGCTGTAAAACATTTGTCGGCAAAGAAATCAGGTAGGAAGGGCGAGGACTGGCTATTAATAGAATTGTGCTTATCTCGTCGTATTCTATATATAGTTGCAGGGTGCAATTTCATAAGGGGGTGTGTGTCGACGAACAGATTATCTGTACCGGTTTTCTGGTACGGTGTGCTTCAACCGTTCGACAAACATGCGGACGTTTAAACATATATAGGATGATATTTATGGTACCCATGTGCATTTCTAAGCTTAGAAGTTCACTTGAAGTAAAATTGGAGAACAGTCATACGGAACAGTCGAGAGAAACTTGGTGATTAATTTGATCGTTTTTAACATCGGCGAACTAGAATGTCGTATACGTTGCTCGTTGGTCGAGATTGCATGTAATGGTAGCGTCGCGAACTCATTGGCAGTCGCCGCGTTATTTATACCCCTCGAGGCAAGGTCGAGAAAAATGGTGCCAAGCACCCACATCTCGTGCTCTCGTGTACGACCTTAGCTCGTAAATCCTCGCGTTCGCTGGGAAGCAGATCGAAGATTGCGTCGGTCGTATTCTCCGTTGAATCCCGGTGAACAGGTTCGATGTTCCTTGATCGAATCTTTTCAGTCCCGAAAGATCCGGCGCCGAACAGTATTCGTTTTACTTGCCACCGAATGTCCAATTCCAATCGCGCCTGCGAATCGGCGGGTCCATTTATTCCCGCGTGCAGAAAGCGAATTTCGCTCTCTCTTCACTTATCGGTTCTAGTCTACTTCTGTCTATGAACTAGTTTCGATATGAGTTAGATATGAGTTTTTATAAAGAAAAAGTCTGATTAAGTAGGACAACAATTACAATACCTATACGATGCTAAGTACATTATTAACCCAAATTAGTGAATTTGTTTATATTTAGGAAATATGCTTTCTGAGCCTGCGTCAGCGTTTTTCAATTTGCGGTATATTAAATATATAAAACGCCTTTGTCGAGATACACTATTAGGTACATGCACATGCTTCGGCACTCACAATCAGTCTTTTATCCAATGCCGTCAACATTATATTCAGAAATAAATAGTGAAGTTTTAAAGTTTTAATTTTTTTATTTTATTATTTTTAAAGTGATTTTATATATTACAGTGACGACCACTTTGATTGAAATGAGAATAAACACAATATAATTCAGATAATTTTTACAATTTAAAATAATCTGGAGACATAGTAGAGTGTCTCGTCGCTAAGACATGGTGCGAGATACTGTATTTTTTACTCAGGGTCGATTAGTATCAGAGACTAACCTAGGCTATGTTTAGGGGCAGCAAGTTTTTGAAAAAAATCATTGTAAAAAATAGTCATTTTTTGTCAAACACGAATGATTGAAAAAATTATCCGTCGATCTATGATCACTTAATTCGAGTCGGGTTTTGTGATCTTTGTGTCGATTTCGTTCTAAGAGAAATCTGAGAGAAGGGCCATGCATCAATCATCGATATATACATAGAATGAAATGAATAGGTTTACGGCAAAGTTTACTACAGAAAATCCCTTTTTTTTATTGTTCGTCGCGTATTCAGACATCCCAATTTGAAAGTCGAATAAGGGCGGCAGAAATCTTAATCTGGCCTTGTTTTTACTTCGTGCATTACTCGCTCTTTTACTTATTTCTAAATTTTTTTTGCTTCTTTTTACCTGCTATAAAATTTTTGTTGCACACTTGGGAATCTTTTGCGGCACATCAGTTGAAAAATTCTGGTCTACATCATTATCAAAGTTTATGTCATTATTAGCACTTAAATTGAAATGTGATATTGATACATGCGTGAATTTCTCCAGTCGACAGCAACGTCAACTTAAGGATCGCTGATGATGGTTCTTCAGAATGAGTCGTGTCGAATTCCATCCCCGTTTCTTTTTTTTCCCTGATCCTTCCGCAAGAATCGAGTCGCGCGCCGATCTCATGGGGACTTTCAAGAGGAGCTTTATAGTACCTTTATCTCGCCGCTGTTCCTTGCGTCATATATTTGGGCCGTTGACGCCACTCGTCGTGATGGGTTGGAAGACCTCGGCAAGGACGATGAAGGCGAAGGTAGATTTGTCAAACAACCACATACATGCCCCGTGATCATCTTCTTTTCGTGCATTTTTTTTTTCTTTCGCGCATACAAGACTTTCCCTTTCACGATTCCGATCGGTCGTTGACAGTATTTCTCGTGAAAACCTTATAATTTGCGCCAACTCGTCTGCCAAAGCTCCTCAAAATGCTTGTTATGTCAACGATTGCGGAGGGCTAAACTTAACATTTACCAAAGTTATTTTTCAATTATTTTTAAATTATTTTCGTTTTACAATGCTTAAAAAAACCCTTTTTGAGTTATAACAATTTTGACGATTTTTACAAAGTTACTTCACTTTTGATGATTGATAGGATAATTTTTGCTTTAATTTATTTATTAACTTTAAAATTACGTTTTTAATTGTCACTTTTGAGAAGAGAGTGATATTATTACTTTTTCATTCCTTCGCTTTTCTGATAACACTAACATTTTCGAATGTAATCGAAGTGTGTCCTCTGTGTCTCCATGTTTCTTATGTTTCTTGTAATATTTACGAAACTGTTATTCATGAAACCTATCAAACAGTGGCGAGAGGTGCGTAATAACGAAACGTCTTTTCCTGATTTTTGTTTCTTTTTTTCTGAAGGGAGTGGAATAAAGAATTGACTTCATCCTCAAGGTGAACCTGGCAGAGCTTCACTTAAACCGGATGGATAACCTTTGGCTGAGCGCGTGTGTAGGGATCTTACGGGCAATTAAGCGGTCTTTATGAGCATACAATGTGACATATTCCCCGTGTAATTTCGTCGGGCGAATGGCAGCAATGACCGCGCCGGATAGAGCGCGCACATGCGTCACGTCGTATTTTCTTCGTTTTAGCATCTCTTTGTGCTCAAATCCGTTTCCAAGGAATTCCGCGGTGTAACCTCTCTTGGGCCGAAAGATTACGATGCCGGATCTCCGGTTGACTCGCGCCTCGCGCCTCGCGGATCTCGAAATTCTCGCGTAAGTGCGCGACGATGTTAATCCACTTTGAAATAGTATAGCGATACGCGACATAATTCCGTATTAATTTAATCCGAAGAGCACCGTGCGAGCATTTTCAATTGCTCACTATCGTAACGCGACAATAACAACCGAGAGACTTCTTCGATAAAGTATACTCGTAAATACTTATCTACATAACTACACCCTCTTGCTTTCGGCGGAATAGTTTCGCTTTTAAGCTTATGTTCTTTATCGTTTATTAAATCGCTGAAACGGATTGGACGTATATACATACGAGCGACAAAATTATCGAAAGGATGAAGCTGGATTTATATAGATTATTATTGATAAAAGTTGCAAAATGCATAACAAATTGTACAGTTAAGAGTAGAGATTACTGTAATTTTACAACGGATGGAGGTAAGAACGTGTCCGATGAATCATTTAGGGTACTTTAGGAAAATGCAAGAATTCGAAAGGAATTATATAGGGCCAACTTGATACGGACGGCATTGAACGACCTTCACAAATCGGGGTCTCTGCCCTGTAAACGACCTCACGCGGGAAGAAGATTTTTACGTTCGGCAACATCAACGGGACGGCGCATACATCGAGACACACAAGCATCGTAACTGAACGCTCGCGCCGCTTCGGTCGAATTATGTGTTATTCCGACTATATTGATGATCGAAGTACCTATAATGTTGCAAAGCCTGCGATCGCGGCTATAAAATATCTTCATCGGCGGCGACAATGTGGCATTGATCACGGTAGACTCGAGGAACTCGCGACTATCCGTAGTTAATGTCGTTCGTCGTGCCTCGGAATAATAGCGAAGGCCAATACTACTGGTTCTTGTTTCCAACTTATGGCTGTAAATAAGGATCGCGAGGGAACGTGCCAAGTAGATTTATAATGTGACGTTTGGACCCGGCTACTAGTTCAGGATCGAAACGATCAGATGATGTCATAAAAAAAAGGGGATTTCGTGTATCGTATATCTTTCTTCTTTTTTCTATTTAATCCCGTTCAACGTACAAGGAGATGACATTGTATACTACCGCACCGTTACAGGTTCGAAGTTAATCCATGTATCTATATTTTTTTCTATATTCAGTATCTATAGGAAGAATCAATATACAAGGTGTCAGGTGAAAACATTTAAGGATAGATACCTGAGATCATTTTGAGACGAAAATTGTAATATCAAAAAATGTCGAGACTATTATATTTTTTTAATTATAAACTTTTAAAGTTAACGAATCATACCGCCTAAAGTTCGTGCTTTCAGATATATGATATTGTACAACGGAAAAAATCTAACCGCATCGTTAACTTTAAATGTTTATAATTAAAAAATTATTATAGCCTCGGCATTTTTGTATTAGAATTTTCGTCTCTAAATAATTTCAAGAATCTATTCTTATAAGCGTTGTTACGGTTTTTATATAAGAAAGAAATATCTTTTCAACATTATTAAATATGAATTTAATTATGATGTTTATTCAGCTTAAATAGATTCTATTATAGTTTAAATTAATAAAATTAGATATGTCGTAAGAAAATATTTACTTAACACGTGATTGGCGCATAAAGTTAATAAATAGGGGAGATTCGTTTCTGTAAAGCTGCAATGAGAGCTATCAAAAGGTTTCAACAATCCAATTCTGTTATTCAGTTGAATTCGTCGCGAAACAAGTCGTCGAGACGTCGCGTCATCAGGAATGATTAGGTTCTCCATTCGTTCGGTTAAACTCTCGGCTGGTGACCCTTGATCCGGATGTCGTTGCGTTCGGACACGCGATGTTCCCCACGAGATACATTATTACCATATAGGCGCATCCGGGGCAACGAGCGACGCGATTTATGGACCTAACTCTTCCGGCGAGACGAGAGCGCGACGTGGGCACTTCTCGATGAGAGCACGCGAACGCGAATACGAGGAAGAGCACGCTTTGTTGCTCGCTCCCTAATTGGAGCGAATGACCGTATTTTAAAAGCTCCTAAATGACCTTGGGACACGGCGCGAATAAATTGCACGACCACCGTTCGATATCTTGCCGAAGCGCATTTGTACTCGTCAGCTGATATGTGTACGTATTTATAATTTATTATACTAATGCGCTCATGAGATTACAACAACAAAATTTTTGTTAAAGCCTTATGAACTCAAAAACATAGAAGGTTTATTGTGTCAATAAATACTGTTGTGCCGTTTTTCCATATTATAATTTTGTATTATTATTTTATTTAATCTTCTCAAATTATCTCAAATAATATTATTTTCATATGTGATCTTTAGGAAATAAATAAGATGTTCATGTTTAAACCCCTGAAATTATTAAATGATTTTTCTCTTCACAAAAAGAACTTGCACTACATTTTTACATTTTAATTGAAAGTCATTGTTATTAACAATATATATTATATTTTATAAATTATATAATTTATTTCTATATAAGCCCTAAGGACATTATGTATGTAGATTTAATCAATATTTTTTGAAAGAAAATATTTGAGAAGAAAATATTAAATAAACGGAAGAAGCATATTAAACAGCGTATTATGACATTTATGACTGTATTTCTAAAAAATGAAGACATGAGCGGACCTATACAAAGGAGGATGTTTAGGCGTTAGTACGTTATTCTCGAGTGTATAAGCAGCGACTTAATTAAAAAATTGTCGTAAAAAAGGAATTATCCTCCACGCGGTTAATAAATACAGAATGTACGTTGCGTAATGTGTTATTAAAATTATGACACGAAGGGCCAGTTGTAGTAAAGTTAATAAAACGCTTTCATATTGCGGATTTCGATAGGATTGCATATTTTAAAGATTCTTAAAGAATAGTTATTAGACAAAAACGAAATACATTATATAATATTCATTTTATAGCAATTTAAACTAATTTAAACTAATTTAAACTAACAAGACTAAATCGCTGTCTTACAAAGTCATTTATATATTGTATGTTTTTTAAATTATAGATATTATTTAAATATTTTTTGTTAAATTGTATTTCATTTTTTTCCTAGTGTCAAAATAACACAATTTATGAGCGAATGAATAACGTAAAAATAACGAATAACGAAAGTAAGAATAACGAAAAAAAATATTTTTTAAAACTTAAATTTTAAGATAAAAAATGAATAAGGTATGTTAATCTAACATACAAATGTTAATTTGACTATAAAACATGCTTCCCCACAGTTCACTTATAAATATTATCAGTGTTACATTTTTTAATTTTTTTACATAATATATGTTATTTTCTAATATATTCATCTTATATTAAATTAATACAAAAATTTGAATGAATCGTTTGGGACGGGCGCATTACTATAAATTATGTACATATCAGGATGAAATGTATTAAAGTTAACACAAATTTTGCGTAATGATTCTGTGTAATGATTTATTCGAGAATCTGGTAAGAAATTCTTATGTTGTATACTGTCCACTAAAAATTTCTGGACACATGTTATCAGTGCGAAAGATCTGGAACACTTTCATGTATAGCGCTGATAATTGAACTAATACGTTAGTTATATATGGATTTCGAAACCGAATACTTGTACAATTTACATTTTTTAAACGTATGTTCAATCGTTCCTTGGGCCCTATATGCATTTATGAGATAAAAAAAATGATTTAAGGTGTCGTAAGGTGTCATTTATGCCATTAAATTAATTCACAACATCCATGGTCCATATTTAACAGTATTCCTCTTAACTTTACGATGTACTTTGAACACTTTGCACAGTCGAAAAAGCGCCGTTAGAACGAAAATTTCGATGGGCGATCCGCGCTTTTATGTAAAGCTAACTTTTACTTTTCATGAAGCAGGCTATAACCGGCCAATATAAATATCTTTCGCTTCCTTAATAAATTTTAATATCCACGGTAAATGGTTTAATTGTTCATAAATCGCCCGCGAATTCGCCAGAGTAATACGATATAACGGACTCGTACAAAGGAGGATATTTAGGTGCATCATACATTATCCTCATATGTATAAACAGCAATATAATTAAAAAATTTGTCGTAAAAAAAATTATTCTTCGCGTGGTTGATAAATATAGAATGTACGTTGCGTAATGTGTTATTGAAATCGCAACACGAAGGGCCAGTTGTTGCAGTAAAGTTGCATTAACCTTCCGACAATTGCTGCTTTTTGCATCTTACGATAGTGTTGTACACATGGTGACATATCATCGAAATATATGACTTAATCTCTTACGTAATGAGAAAATAAGTAAGTTACCAGAGACTGGGGGTGTGCCAGTTCGTTCAATAAAAAACCTAGCTATTACCACGATAACATATTTTGAAAAAGCGTGTTAAAAATAAATCAATATAATATTCAACTCCATTTCACAAATTTTTTATAATTTTTCTAAAACGACCTCGCGAAATCTCAAGAACTAAAAATGCTACAACGTTTTAAACAATAGTAAGTGAAATTTAACCAAGAAATATTCAACACAAATCAGCGTTTATATATAATTATATTTATACAATATATTCATAAACACTGACATATCAGTGGTTTTAATTTACTTGTTTGAATTTTGAAGTGAGCAGCACACATTCGCTCACGGTTTCTCGCGTGCTCCAGACAGAGAACCGCGTATTCATCGGATATGGTATATTTTCAACACTTGGAGTGCAGCGAATTACTTTTTTCATGTTTGCCTCTACGCGTAAAGACGCGCATTGACAGAGGATAAAAATCGCAGTCGCCATTAAAGTCACCTCGTATTTCCCGTGATTTACGATCGCACGCAATGCTTGGAGCACGGATGCCGTTATATATAGATGTACATGTATTCCCGCGCCGTTCTTTCCAATGCGCACGTGTCCGTCGATTTTCAGTACGCTCGCACCAATGTATACGTATTCGGCTTTGAAAATAATTTACGTACTACAACGTAAGCAGAGATTACATTTTAAACGAAAGCCACAAATTTTTACGCATGTAAAAAAACGTAATTTAGAACAGAGAGAGAAAGAGAATGGCCATTATCTTTTTTCTCAAGATTTTTCGTGGCCGGTTATTATTAAAAGATTAATAGAAAGTGTACACGATAACCCTTGCACATTTTGATTCCTCGTAATTCTTCGGAGATCGTTTTTCAAATACCGAAAATTGGGTCCCGCGCGAATATGATACGATACAAGCTGATCTTTATTCATGCACGCACTCCGTGTCACGGCCGTGCAAAGGCGGAAAGCAACATATATTATGAGCCAGATAGTTGAATGTTATTCATCAGTCACACCGAAAAGGTCTGGACCTGGTAATAAAAAAATTTTCGGCACAATGAAAGAGCCTCTTATCGCGATCGGCTTCATCCATCGGACGCATTTAAATCGTACACTATTGTATTAATAAATTTATATTCCACGCAATTTGTTACGGAAAAAGAAAAAAAAGATTTCGATAACCTGTTACGCATAAGTGACATAATGACTGCCGATGACGCGATACAAAACTTTATGGTGATTGTATCTCATTAATTAAATCCGGAATAAATTTGCAATGAAGAGGCACAATAATATATGTATAATGCATATAATTAAAAGTATATGGAAAGAATGATTTTGTTAATGTATTTAAAAATTTTGTTAGATACTTACAGATTTGAATAATTTTGTTAGACACACTAAATAATTATGTAGGAAATTCAAGTATGAAGAATAATGCTGCAAAAAGTTTTGACATTCAAGTAATCAGCTTGAGCATTTTACATAATTATTTTGATATCCTCACCAAAATTATTTTCGAATTTGTAGAGATCTAGCTAAATTTTTAAATACTTTAATAAAACCGTTCTTTCTGTAATTAATTAGTACAAAATCATCATTACAAAGATTAATTATCCAGTTATTTCTAATTTGATTCGTTTTAATTTTGCTAGTCTTGTAAAAGATGTAATGCATTAATTATGTAAATATTTTATAGTTTCTTTTTTATACCTAAAAGATCTTCGCTAAGAGCCGATTCTTGTTTTTATCGTGATATTCTTCAATTGATATTTTTATGAAACGCACATCAATGCTGATTCCCATGCACGAGGACAAAATTCCGCGAAGTGATGCGTCTTCAGGTTTCGCGAGGGAATGGAAATCACATTTACTCGAGTATACCGATAAGGTCCGCGACCCGCTGCAGCCTCGTGTATTGAATCACCGCACAGGTACCTACTTCGCCTCTAGCCCACTTAACATTACTACCTGTAATCGCTACAACTGTCTGATACTCGCCGGCAACGAGCGGGACTGGATGATGTGAAAATAAACATTCTCCTCAAGATTGGCACTTTATGATTGATTATGAACTATAGAACGGAGAAATATTTTCCTTTTTATAATAATAATTATTATTATTATATCTTCCGGAGTTAAAAAAAATTTTTTAAATTTTTTTTGAAAAATTCATGTGCAAAGTATCTTTAATTAAATCTCATTTAATACTCTTCAATCTCGATACTTTGTATGCTTTTATTTTTGGGTAAGTACACATTTATTTTACTCATCTATAATGTTGCAAGCACATAAATCTGTTCAGTAATATGCTATGTACATTTCAAGGCGTTGTAGTATTGAAACATGAAATTTATTAATTCAATTAGAGTGTTGATACGAGAAATTATTAATAACGAGGTTGTTAATAAGAAAATTTGTGTAAGAAATAAATTATGAATTTGAGATCTTAACCAATGTCGTTGCAGTTGTTTTAATAATTTCTGTCTCGCAACAAGAAGAGAAATTCCTAAAAGTATAATCGATATGATAAGAGTCATGGTTATTCATTCAATTATAATAACAGACGGGTGCAGATATCAATCGTGATTCTACAATCATATATAATTTTTCGTTGACGGTGGCATTTGCAATTTAATTTTCAAACATACATCTGTAATTCATGTTCTGTCCATTTTTGTCTGTCCCAATTGAGTTACAACGAGCAATTAACAAAGTATCTACGTCAGTTGTCGCGATTATTTCGCGAAATAATGAATTATATACCACAAAAATAAAAATATGTAGGCAGTCTTATAAGAAAACGTTGAGGGTGAGAGAGAGAGAGAGAGAGAGAGAGAGAGAGAGAGAGAGAGAGAGAAAGAGAGAGAGAGAGACTCTGACTGCGACCAATCACGATTTCTTTCTTCGTTTGACGACACAGGTGGTCGATCTGCGTTAATTAAAATGTCAACCGAAGAAATGGAATCACGTCCATGCAAGGCGACGCGACATATCGCTGCGACAGTTTTAAAATGGGCGCTAAATTATATCTTTGTTTCGCTTCGGAAATACAGCGATTAGCCTAATAGGTAGTTTTGTTATGCACTATTTTACGTGGGACTTGTAGATTTAATCCACCTTGCAGATTTAATCATATGCTCATTGTATAAGGATACTTATTGTTAGAGTGTCAAAACTGGCTTACTTTCCAGTTCTACGGTTCATTTCGCGCATCAAATGAGCCTGAATGATGTATAAGGTGTCTTTTTTCAAGCTCGATGCTCATTTTTAGCGTCAAAACAGGTCACGTGATCAAAATTAATGTTTGATATTAGTTAATCTTTATGCTAAAAATGAGTGTTGCATATCAACATAAAAAGGCTTTTACACAAAAAGTGCATTTGTTCGTTTGAAAGATCCAAACATGTGTCATCGACAGAATCGCATTAGATATGTACGCATGTTACAGCTCGAAGAAACGCACGAATGACATGCCGGATTCATGTCAATGTATTAAAAATCCGCGACGGAGTGATGCTTGGCTTAATTGTAGCATCTTGTCTCCGCGCAGCTATTAGCCGTTGAGACGAGCATCGGTCGGCCGCAATAACGGCGGTACATGGCGAAGTGTATTGTGCAAGTGTGCGTACTATGTAGGAGTACCTTGGGCACCAGGCGAGATATGCCTTTCACATAACTGTGAGTAAATGCCAGGCCGAGCCGCGCGCGCTGGCGGCTCTCCGTGCTCCACCTCCCAGATGAGACCTATCCTCTATATCTATTCCGTCGAGCAATAAGCAATAACTTGTTCTCGATGCTCCGCTACATCGAAAAGCTACGATTTTGACCCATATCCATTCGCGGACGACTTTAATTTGCCGTACAGTTTTTAACGGTCATGTAAATATTTATACAATTGTTACTGTTGATCTTATTGTATTAAACAAGTTACTAACGTGGACAGGATTACTTGAAATCTTGCTGCATTGAGAGCTTAACTGTATCTCTTCGGAAGATCTCATTATAATGGACTTAGATATAGAATGAGACTTTATTTAATTCTCAATCAACGTCTATCTTGTGTAATTCAGTGTGTAATGAGATTTTAGCAGGGTTGGGTAGTGCTAAGTTAAAAAGATAAAAGTTAAGTTAAAAAGTTAAAAAGTTAATTAATTTTAACTTAACTTAGTTACATTTTAGACAACTTTTTAACTTAATTTAGTTACATTTTATCAGTAACTATTAACTTTTAATTTCATTTTTTTTTAAGTCAATCCTCAAACACAATGCGAGAGGATGAGTTTATAATTTAGTAATTTTATATTGTATAATCGTTACTTGTGAACAAAAATAACCAGATTCTTTAATAAATATGATGTGAGAAAGGAAAAATACGAAAAATTATGTAAAATGGTCAAACTTTTTCTTTTTGGTTGTTCGTTCGGACCAAATTTAACTTTTAACTTTTCAATTACTTTTTTTTATTAACTTAACTTTTAATTCAATTAATTTCATTATGGATTAACTTGTATTTTAATTAAATTAAATTTTCAAGGCTATTAATTTTAACTTAACTTAGTTAAAAAAAAAGTTAACTTACCCAACCTGGATTTTAGTGCGACAAACTGAATATAAAAACCAGATGCTGGTCACTTTAGTCAGATTTTATCATGAAGTTATGGAATCTCGACAGATTTACAACATTATATTAAAAAAAATGATGCGACACTAAAATTTGAGTATAAGAAATCTCTCGGAGAAAAAAATTTCCAAAAATTTTTATTGTCTTGCGTTTATAAGTGAAAGTTTTGCTTGTTCAATTTTATTTAACAGATAATACTGTTAATGGAAAAGTATTAACGTCGCGCATCGAAAGTATTGGCACGATGTACTGCAACAATGTCGACAAGGCTGCATCGCGAAGTCGCATAGCTTCGTGCGATGTAGCTGCGCTTGTGGAACCTCGAGATTTCTGCTTTTCCACGTGACGGTATAAGTATTCCGCAAAATCGCAATAACAAACGCGATGACTCCCACGAAATTCAGAATTGACTCCACGTGATACGAGCGTGCATTTATATGCACGTGTCGAATTGAAATTATAATCCACCTTCATCAACGCGTAATTATGTACATCAAGAAGGTGATATAACGTTACGTTAAAATTAAAAGCGTTGTATAACTGTAATCATAATTATAAGAATCGCAGTACCGCTACTCGGATTGTCAGCAGTACGTCGGCAAGCTCGAGATGCATTTTAAGATGCAATCAGCGGTTGCGACATTGGCACCAAATTTATATTTACATCATAGGACCGCTTAGAGCGTGATCTCAGACAAAAGTTATACGTGTTCCATATTCGAATGTCATTCCATATTTCCATGTCATGATTATTGCGCTACGGTGACATTTTTTATGATCAAGCATCAAGAAAGAAAAACATTATACTGAGAGAAAAATGGTTTTAATTAATGGTTATATTTTAAGTCATTTTCGGTGCTAACTATTATATATATATATATTTTTATAGAACTGTAGATATAATTATTATTACCAATATTATAGCAGTAATAACTATAAAAATGAAACTCTTAATCATACTTATCAAGTAGCGCAGAGCAGCTAACTAATTTATAATTTCACAGTGTTAGTACCATAGACTTATAAGATAGACGTAGTATGCCTCTATGAATATAGAAGCTGACAGAACGGTGAAAGATGTAAAACATTAGTGAATATCTATCCTTCTTTTACGCGCGTATACTGACAGTAATGAACAAGAATATTCTTCACTGTTGTTTTACTCTCATTCATTCTCATTGTTCTGTCGGCTTCATTTCTATGGGGGCATCCCGGGTCTATCTTATAAGTTTATGGTTGCTATCTATTTATCTATTCATGCAATTATCCATTTGTAAGATTTCTTAAAAACAGCTTAACTGTTTTTGGATATGTAAGGACCTTAGCTCTATCGAAGTAAAATATAATCTGCAATTAATTGTAAGAGAGTTAAAGGTCAAGATTAATGAGATTTTCAGTAATATATATACAGGGTGTTTCCAAATTAAATGGCAAAACTTCGGGAGCGTGTAGAGGAGTAAAAAACTAAGAAAAAAAGTCCTATAGACATATGCTCCTTTTTGCTTTGTTTCGCAGGAAATCACGAAAAAAGAAAAAAATATATTTAATTTATTATTTTAATTATTTTATTTATAAACTTTTTAATGAAGATTTTGTTCGA
>NW_017256436.1:3422553-3426923 GCF_001594055.1 Mycetomoellerius zeteki
ATTTAATTTGGAAACACCCTGTATATATATATTATATATATATATATATAGGGCAAACCAAAAAGAGTTTAAAATGCTAATTTTAAGAGACTATAATGTTTCATATTTTAACATTTGTAACGAAATTCTTTCAACATGTTTTTCGCTGCATTATTATAGTTATAGCCATTGCAAAAGATTTATTTTATCTTGCAATTTTATAGTCACAAATACCAAACACTTTTCTCTCATAATCAGTATAGCCACGGAGTAGCGAGTTTGATTGAAACTCTTTTACATTATAAATCAAGTTATGTGTTAGCGCGATAGGATAGATAAGATGAGGTGATTAGTAAGGTTGGGATTGTATCTGCAATATTATTTCTTGATCTTCTTACCGCACAGAATATCTCAGTACTTCGCACTTTACTTTCATTGGATTTTTTAATGATGAATTTAAAATTCCTTTGTCATTTGAAATATTTCATGAGAGTGCAAGTCTTATATTAAACGATAACATTTTGTCAAATAAAGTACTACATAAACCATATTTCTCTTTAACTTTAACAAGGAACAGAAATTAATTAATAATATTTTATTTATATATTCAAAATATTTTATTTTAAAGGTGATTTTCTGCATACGTTAACCATGTTTGACGTCATGCAACCCACTTATTATATATAGCTAACTTATAATTTTCTTTACGACACTTGCGCAACGTTAATATCGCTTATATTTCTAAAGACAAAGCTTCTGTTAGATATAAAATCGGACATCCTGTTATAGTTTCCCTCCAAGTGTCTTTAGTACCGCGTGAAGGCCAGCCGCACACAATGGACACATACCCGACTCTATTATAAGCGAGGCGTACAAAGCAAGGGAAAAGTAAGACCGACGGTAATAATTGATCGTTAATGTGCGAGCGAACCGTTTTAATTAATTCTTTCGGGATACGTGCGATTACCTTATGGCCCGGAGAACGATGATTAAAACGTCCTGCGGTATGCGACCGCATAAGGATATACCGTGCAAAATTATCTCTTGTACACGCCTGTCCTTCCAATGTCAGGATCGTCTGACACGCGTCTACCGCAAACGAGCCTCATTTTGTCCGAGCCGAAAATGCCGTGAGAGCGGGGAAAAAGGGAAAAAAGGCATTAAAGATTCTCGAGGGGCCGTAGGGTGCCATTGACGAGAGCGCGACGTCTTTTCCACTCATTCTCGGGAACGCTCTCGAGGAGAACCTTCGGCGGCCTTGCGCGAACACATGCCGCGTGCGCGTATCCATGGCTCAATTAAATTCCGCTTCTCACGATATTTTGCACTTTGTAGATCGATGAGATAAACCCGGGTCATTTTTCCATCAATAAATCATATTAGACAGAATTCTGTATAATAGTCGAACTTGACGTTTCTCTCTCTCTCTCTCTCTCTCTGTTTACCTGCGTAGTTCGAACGAAGTTTTTACAGAAGAAACGGCACCAAAGTGGTCAGCAGTTGTTATGGAATTGACGCTTCGTGATGGATTCAACGAAAAAAAGTAGAAACGTTTTCGTTGAAAGACAGAAACGTGAGAAATTTTAAATTGCGAGGTCCTTGAAATAATATGGGTTATAAATATAGAATTTTTTGCGGAATGATTTTATGTATGCGCATAGAAAAAGTAAATAAAATATAAACATGAAAATATGTATATGAGTGTCAGACGCCTAAATAACTTCTTTAAAAAAAAACTGTCTGACAGATTTTGTTTTTGTTTGTAGAACCGGTCAGCTAAAGCTCATTTCTCAGTTGTTCTTAAGTGCAAGTACCTGGCAAACCTTTCACGATCACAATTCATGCAATCATACTTACCTTCGACCGCGGCGCACTCGCTCCGATATATATACATATATCAATATATATCGTGTGCGAAATGCGTTCTATACCATGTCGGTGGCTAAACGTCTCTCTTCTTGCTCTGCTTTCCTGACGTAATCGCGCAAGGCCGCGACGAAGAAATCGTTCCGAGTAGGGCGCTGTCCACTTATGAAACATTTAGAGTAACTAATTCTCAATAATACTCGATATTGTGACAGACGCGCGTATCACATTACCATAATCACGCCAAAATTGGATTGGAGTGACATTATGATTTCCGAATATCAGCAGCATCGCCGATGAATTAAATTAAAAGAGAGATTCCATCTTCAAATTTTGTAACAAAATCCCAATACCTGATAACACTTATTGGATGAAACAATCAAAACTTTATGAGGATGAATATTAGATTTTAAAATATCTAGATATACATTTATAAAGTATATAAAAAAATCATAATAACTTTGTCTAAAATATTTTTCTATATACATATTTCACCTTTTTGTTGATATAATTAATTGGAATCAAATATCTACAAGCGTTAACTTTAAGAGGTTGTTTCAATCTTTAAACTTCAAATTGAATCGATATAAAAAAATACATGTCTCTCAGATTTTTATGTTTAATAACATATGTTAAGGAGAATCGATTGATTGTGACAAGTTAGTAACTAGTGACAAGTTACTAACAAGTTCCTTGTTAGTAAAATCGTTTTTTTCCGTGTATGGATGCCATTGTGTGTTTTTGGTTACATTTTTGAAAGTGTGGCTGTACGCAGGTCGCATTTGCCATTCGTTCCCGCTTATTCCGATAATTGCCGCTCCATCGTTGTCGAAGTTGCCGAGGATCGACAAGGGCTACAGCAAACCGATGGCAGGCTACTTGCCAATTCCCGACCGGCCGACGAGCACAATAATCGTTTATCGCTTCATTCGCCGACCATTATAAGCAAGCACCATCGGTAATAACGTCTCCCGCTGCGATCATATATCGTCTTGCCAGAGTTACACCGCCACGGATATCGAACGGCAAACGATTTATTAACCCTTCTATCGGCTCCGTTTCGCGATACCGTATCCCGAGTAATTATCTGATGAGTCTATAATGCAACGTAATCAACCTGTCACATGCATGCGAAAAAGAAAACGCCGCCTCCGCCTCCACCGCCGTCGTGATGAATACGAATTTCTTTATTATTCAATTGTACCGGATTATTAAACCAACTTTGGTTATACGCGCGCACATAAATTCACCGTCGCGTGTACCGCGCGATGATGTTTGTCTGCCTGTGTAAATAAAATATGGCGTGCGTTTTTTTTTCTTTTTGCTTCTTGTCTTCCTCTTACATATCTCGCATATAATATCCATATTTAATATCTTATTACTAATACAAGACACGTTTCGATCGCTTTATATTAAGCTTCTGAACACATTCTGTAATTTGTGTTATACAATATACATGAAAAATAATTTACTTAATTAAGAATTGTTTTTAAGATTCGCACTTTATATATCAAAACGTGCTAAATTTGCTATTCTCAAAAGTTCATTAATAAAAAGTCAATTAGGGTTAATTGGGTTTTGTCATATTTTATTTATATATTTTGCAAATTTATTATTTCTTTGTGTCTCGAAATCAAAGGAATATTTTCAAAAGTATATACTTGACAATTTTTAGACTTATCTCAAAACTTGATCTGTTTTGTGTGTGTGAATGAAAAGTATATTAAAACACAGTCAAAGATAATTATTATTCTTCGTAAGTCATTGCCTTAGGTTTTAAGTTCCACTGTAGCATCACTGAAGTATTTTTATTCATTTTAGATCGGCGAAATCTTCTTTCCACATCCGAACAAAAAAACAAAACTTTTCTTCACGTAATCGGCCGTAATTTCCGAACTTTCACTTTCGGAGGCAACGCCTTGTGTATAACTGATCGCGGAAAGAATGTAACTCCAACGGTTCCTATACCGCAAATCGATCTGCGAACGAGTTGGCATTTTCGTTCTTTACGCCGTAAAAATGTTTTTGTAAAATTTTTATGTGATATTAGGCAATATTATATGATATTAGGCAATCACGAAGGATTTACTGCTAAATATATCGAGATCGTAAACCAGGGTTATAAAATATTGCATCTTTTAGTACAAGAATGCAATATCTATATTTATAATAGGTCTGCCTATATCCAGACAATGGATGTCTCCCATTTAGTGACACAATTTGACACAAATGTTTTTCTTTGCATTCCATAAGTAACAAAGGCAGAACGATATTCGTGTCGACTTGTGTCATGGAAGGCTTTCAATAAAGTAACTACTCAGATAAAGACGTGTTTTTATTACAGTCGTGTCGAAAAATGATCGCACACATATAGTAAAAAATCTTTTATACTGGTGTTAAAATTTTTATGTTGAATTTTTAATATACCTGAGTGTTAATTTAACATAATGTAATTTTATTTTATTTAAATATTTTGTATTAAATTAATATTTAAAACATTTCTTAGTATTAAAATAACACAATTT
>NW_017256436.1:3427565-3435064 GCF_001594055.1 Mycetomoellerius zeteki
TATATATATATATATATATATATAACCAAAATTTATAAATTAATTCAATACGATTAAATGAATTGATATGTGAGACCATTTGAGACATGTTAAATTTAACACAAATTTTCCAACTGTGTAGCATATCTGCACACGAGTTTGTAACTCGTAATATTCTTTGTTAAATTTTCATTAGAGAGAAAGCAACAAATAAAGTAAAAGTTAATTTAAAGTAACTTTCTTTGTTGTTTCGATTCGATTCACACGTGTTACCGCATCACTGTTATCTATCGATGATGTCTGTTCTTCGCGCGAATGTCGCGTACGAAAATCCAAACACACGCCCACGTATAAGGAAGTCATTAAGGATGATGTATCTGATGCAAGGCGCCACGACTCAACTTAACGACCCGAATACCTTCGATACGCGTGCCCGTTACTTTCTTGTTACACAGGACTCTTCCGTGACACTGTGTAACCTTGTGATTATTCAATGCTGAAGAAAGAGTATGCGTAAACGTTTTTTGAAAACGTAATGCGTTTTCACTTTGATTTTTAATAACGGGAGATTTTATCTGCTCTAAGCAATCTGCTCTCAAAATTAGAATTACGAAGCCGCAATGATATCTAGTCCAAGTGTAGCAAGATCTACACGCAAACATATCATTTCTCGGCCAATGTACAGAATTCATCTGAAAAGCGTTTTTCGTAAATATAGAATGGGAAATATGTATATTTAAGGTAATAAGTTAGGGATTCAATATGAAATTTTTAATAAAAAATTACGTTATTAAAAGAACATTTATATACTTTTCATAAAAGTAAATGGCTTGTTTTACTCTAAAAATTGCTAGAACTTTATATTCACTATTTTCGTAATATTCAAATACAATTATAATACCACTGTAATAGACATAATTTAATAATAATGTTTATAGTAATATTAAGTAATATTAAGTAATTTTTGTGAAATTTGTGTTACATAAACTACCGCAAACGCGTTACATATCGCGGATATTTTGTGTGGGACACTTTTCCCGAGTTTGCTTAATACAACGATTCGCTTAAAAATCTCGCGGTTTCTTTTAGACTTCGCTTGCCGTGTCGCACTTATAAAACGCGCGAATGCGCTCGCCCGCGTCTCTTACGTAAATTATTTAGAAGCTGCGTGTGGGAGGGCGTATTTATAAAACGGCGACTCTGAGTACGAAATTACGCCACTGCACTGTGTTCATTGTGTAAGTATTGTCGAGGTACGTACGCAGGTTAGTTAAACTTTCGCTCGACAAGCATTGAAAACTGACCCTTAACTGTCTTAACGATAGAATGCGCGATAAATCTTCTACCAATCTCTGATACTAATCGACGTATACGCTCAATGTGAAAAATATGTCAAACAGATTAATGACACAGATACATTCTCCACAATAAATAAAGTAGATTCCGAAAAGTATTTGGATCACAAGATAGTCATCGAAACTTTGATTTTCATCCGATATTTTTTAATCATTTGTATTGACTTGCAAAGAATTAATTGTGATAGTAAATCACTTAATGACAGTGTTAGTTTTTGTTGACCGTGATCTCTGAATTAAGTTTTCATGTTAGAAAGTCGAAAATTTTAGCAAATTTTTTTGGCAAGCCCACAAAGTAAAAAGAAATTTTCCTGTTTTGTGTATTTCGTAGTTTTTTTATATACATATATAAAAATTATCAAACTCTCACAAAAATTCAAAAGACGTAGTAACTTTCGAAAGTAGAGATTTTAAGTTTCAAGACCCTGTTTTTAAATTTAAATTTTGTTCATTTTTAACGAAATTACAGCTGTTTAAAATTTAAAGTTCGTAGTGCTACGAATTTTATTCCAATCACATCTTTGTATCGAATGAATTGTATAGAAATCTATGAATGACATGTTCTGATACGCTCGTTGCAAATATATAGGACATATATTTGCATAAGTAATAAGCTATAAATATAAGTTATGGATAGTTTCAGCTCCGCGCATTATCTATCTTATAACTCCTACAGATAGATACAATAGCGATTTGTTATGCGCTTCTTATGTCGTAATTTAACTGGTAAGAAGCGTGAGAACATCGCATAATTCCATTTATATTGAGATATTTGCAACTGTTGTTATATTAAAATTTAAGTCTAAATTACTACGATTATGATCTTGAAACTTCTAAATATACAGATAATGATATTTGAAGAGGACAAACATAATATTTGCGTACGAAAAGTATTAAAAAGAATACGTAAATAAGAATAACAATATATTTGTTGAAAGAAATTAAAATTCATATTTGTTTTGATAGTAATTTAACTTTTTGTGGACCGACGACCATTTGAGATAATACTTTTTTATTTTGTAAATTACTCGCTTGATATTTATGAAACCTTGCTTATAATTTGATAATGTTTTATTCGAATCTGAAGTAAAAAATAAATTCAAAATGATTGATCTCATATAGCTGATTATTATAAAACTTAGTTTCAAGAAACTTTTTATTGCAAAGTACATATAAAAAAACATTAAGTTTCAATTTTTTTCATTTGAGGTTATTATTCTTTCGAAATTTGATATTTTTAGGCTACATTTAAACTCACCATTATCAAAAATCTCCTAAACTTTTAAAAAAATAATTTGATTATCTCTCATAAAACTCAGCTTTAGGAAAGTTTTAGAAATTTTTTTGTTAGAAAGTTCCGGTTCTTCAAAGGGTTAATGCCCAATTTCTTCACCTCTAGATAACTTTATCCAAGAGATATCTCCCAGAATATAATGGAGATATCTCCTGGATAAGATTATCCGCAACTTATCTGGAAGTGAAGAAATTGGATTGTATAAGTCGTTGGCATAAGTCGGATTGTAATAGACAAGATATTATAAATTTAAAAAATTCTATTGTAATTAAACTTTTAGCATGTATGTTTAAATTAATCTTAAATTAATTTTAAAGTATTGTAAGTCTTAACGTTTATTTTAAATTTGAATTACTGATAACAAATGAAATAATAAATCATAACAAATGAATTCGTACTAATGTTTTCCAATGAAATGAAATTTAATCAAAGACTTTTCATAGACAGCTAACTCTTCTGCTGTGCACCCCGTATATGCTATGTCTAGAGACATACTATATATACACTTATCCATACACTTTAGAGACTTATACGTACCACACACCCAAGTGCAACCTTGATCGGTCTCTTTCGTAGATTCCTCAGAACCTTACATGCTCGTGTCATTTACTTCGCGCACGGTTCGAATGATTCTTCGATCATGTGCTTCACATTGTCACGTCAGCGTCACGCAGAACCGGATATACAAGAAGAATTCCAAAAGACAACTACCGGTCAAGAACGTCGACGATCCATTTGTGCAATAGTGATATGCACTTTACCTCGTTTACCTTCGCTGTGTTTCGAGTCCATTAAGAAGAGCACTGAATTATTATTTTTGCGGATCAAAATAATAATTATACGCCGTATTAGGCAGTGTACATCAAAGATGCTTATAGTTATAATGAATTGGATCCTTCATTTATAAAATCTATCTGAGATATGATGTGCTTAAAATAAATCTTAATCATGAATTACGGATTTTTTAATCCATTTTAATTCCGAGTGCTTTAATACTTATCTGCTAAAGAGCTAAATGCACGAAAAAATTAGAAGAAATTTAATGCGTTAGGCATTAAAGAGAACCTACTTCTTGTCTGACAATGAGACAAAAATGGGACGCGCGGGTCAAAGCAAAATATTCATAAAGAAATGTTCAAGAACGTCGAAACGAGGGCGACGGCATTAACTTGATTCGCGCCCACCTCACACTGATTCACAAATCCGTGATTCTTTCGCGATGATCATCTTTTAAGACCAGCCGCACCTGCATATTGTTTATAACTCATCAGATAAGTCCGTCTGCCCGAGACATCGTTATGTTCTTCGTCACTTCGTGGTACCCACGCGAATTCCTGTGTGAATTCCTTCTTATTAATTGGTATAATATCACTGATTGCTGCCGATTTCGCGTGAGCGTAGCCGAAATATAGATCACAATCGCGTATCTTGTTGACTTTGATCCAAGTACGTTCACCTTCGGAGAATGCCCTGAGCGTTTTGATTTTAATCGGTCCTAGTTTAAAAATAGAATAATTATCGCCTGGAGACTATTGATATGTTGTGTTTGTGAGGAACTACAAGCGATTTGCTATATGATACAATAAAACGAGCTTGTATTAAAATTTTTTTCTAATGTTATTATAGTAGTATTAAATGAACATTATCTAGCTTCTAATGTTGAACATCTTTATTTTTTAATTTGATTTGAATTAAAATTCAATTCAATTTCGTTAACCTCCTACTGGGCGAATGTATATTTGCAACGTTCACATGATGTAATTAGCTTGATAAAGATGTTGCGCGATATTTAATAAAAAAATTTTTCGTGCATGAATATATATAAATAGGTATAACATGCATAAACATGTATAAATATTCATAACATATATAATTATATATAAAATATGTCCATACGTCTTTCTTTAGTATAATAAAAATAATAATAATAATAATGAGAAAACGTTAAAAATTATTAAAAGGATATTTTTTTCATTATTTGTTTTTAAAAAAAATCAAGTTTGGGGGGAAAGTGTAAAAAATTGTTTATATATAATTATATATAAAATTATACATACTTATGTATGAGCAATTTTTTTACATTTTTCCAAACTTGATTTTTTCTAATAGAAACAATGCAAAAATTATCACCTTAATTATTTTTAATGTTTTTTTATTATTATTTTTGTTACACTAAAAAGTAATTTTACAAAAGAAAGAAGAATGTATGAACGATGAACATGTGTGGACATATTTTGTATATAATTATATGTATTTATGAATATTTATACATGTTTATGTATGTTTATATATATTTATGTATACTTATGCATGAAAAATATTTTACCAGGTATTTTATTATTTATGATTATTTCCCTGTACGAACTTTTCGCACTGACTATAATACGTTTGTGTGATAAATGGAACGGGGAAATCAATATAATGAATTTATATAACATAACGACTTTGTTAGCGGAGGAATCGTTCGATCTCAGATATCAGCGTGACAAAATAAATTACCCCCAATACCGCTGGTATCGATATACCGCTTGTATACGTATAATATATTAGCACAATTTATCGCAGTCGGGCCAATCTCAAGAAAAAAAAAAAGAATTTATTATCCATAATAAAAACAGTACCGCGGGCATTTGCGTTATTTGTAATTGATTATGGACCTTGACGCGTCTCTTGATAAACTTCGCGTTCTTCGGTAATGAACGTATCTCCGGCAGATACAGCGGAAGAAAAAAAAGAAAGATGTGATGAATAAAAATATCTGATATGGCAATACGAGAACGCGCCGCGCGACATGTCTAATTTAGTTGCGCTAAAAGGTCATCAATCATCGCGCGTATTAAGCATCGGTAACACGAGCAGCGGTAATCGCTCTTTCATTTATAATAAACGACACTCGTGTGGGATGCATCGATAACAAGAGTGCACTCATAAAAAACGTGCATACGTGCGTACGCACTCAAGCAGATACGTACACTCATGATATGATTCGACACCGTCACGCCGTCGGTGACCTCACGCCGAGGTGTCTGCACGACAGTACGTGTTCTCCTTTCAACAGGAAACTACCATTCTCTATTCCGCCAACTAGTCCCGGCGCGCGCTTTTTAGCATCTCAGTTGCCCAGCCGCTTTATAAATCGGCCGATATTAATTCTACGTGTATTTACAATACCTATCTATGCGCGCGCTACAACTCCGATTTATGAGAGCATGTGTGAACCGAGGACAGTATGATTAATCCTGATATACAATATCGGGTAAACATCGAATCTAATCGTTATTTAACCAGTCGATCATCCCGAGGGGTCTATTAATTTCCCGTAAAGAACTAACCGTAGCGACCAAACAACGTATTTAATACGTCGCTCACACGGGTTGGAATTTTTTTTATCGCAACAAATATATGTATAGATATGTCGCTTCGAGAAAATTGAGATCTGGCTAGGAGAATTCGTTTGAGTGTCAATGACCGCGTTCAAGAGAACTTTTTGCAATTTATTTTGGAAGTTTCTTCGCTAAGATAGTACTGTTTTTGCCTCAAGAAAAGAGGCTTCAAAGCAGATAACACAATAATTATTACTAAGTATTACATTACAGCAGAGTAATAAATATAAAAATGGAACTTCTAATCAATTATGCAATTATAGTCAAATACTTTTTCACTTTGTAATGTTTCAAATAAATATTTACAGTACAGCTTTATTCACTCATAATATAATATATGTTCGTATGATGGCGTGCAGAAATCGCGCGTCTATTCTTGATTCGAGACACGGGCGCATTTCCCATCATTGATGCAAGAGTATGGTACTGGTGGTACCGGTTTGCGGATCTCAGTCTCTTTATTCAGAGTAACTCTTAACCCTCCTCCTTTCCTCCTTCTCTTTACCTTCCTTTTCGCAATCGCGGGGGCACGATAAGTAATAAAAGCGAGAACAAAGTTCTACAAATGCGCTATAAATCAATATTGAAATAATTATCGAAAAGTGCCGTTAATAAAATAATTCATAAAAAAACAGGTATGTTCGTGTTTATTCTGAACGTTGTATCTGGACTTGATTTAACGGAATAATCGTTTGATTTTTATCGTATTTTTTTTCTCCGAAATGCAGTTATTAATTGTTATAGGATTCTATATTAATAGTATTAAAATTTGACGTTTTAAGTGAAAAGTGTGAACGTCGGAGTCGGGCGAAAATAATGTGTCGCCACATGTATCGTAAAGTAGCTACGTATATACACCCACGCTGCAGGTTTCTCCTGCCACCCTTCTCTCCTGTCACCTACACTATACCCCAGCCTTGCTCCACAGCTTCGTTTCTCCTGTGGCGAGGAACGCGACATGATCAGTAGTGGCTTCATGCACATTCTGTCTGCATGATGGGTCTACGTATAAAAATAGAAACATTCTTATGATCAAAAAAGTTAAGCGGTAGGAAATTCGAATACGAAGAACAGCCACTCTTTATGTTATAAAGAAGTATGTCTGCAAAAATTAACGTGCACAAATTACTAAAATGTTCTCGTCGAAATAATAATTATACCTGTTCGATAGTATAATTTATATAATATTATATTTATACATACAAGATTTATAGGTATAAAATTTGATATGTATACCGCAGAAATCGTTAATTATACGTTTAGTAGCTTGTTCTTTAATCACGTCATTTTTTAAAGATTAAATTGTGAATTAAAAAGATTCTTAGAAATAAAGTAATAAGACGATATAATTATGGGGTTTCTAAATAATAACACGATAGTGTGTTTAATCTTTATATGCACATTCTATTTACGGATTTACGTATAAAAATGGAATTATTTTTATACTGAAGTAATCGAATATGCAAAATAGTTAACTTTTATTAGAAT
>NW_017256436.1:3435075-3485194 GCF_001594055.1 Mycetomoellerius zeteki
AAATATGTCTGCAACATGGACGAATTATGAAGATATTCTTATCGAAATATTAATTACATCTATCTGAGTAAATTATTTATTAACATTCTGTACATATAGTCTAGAAATTGTTACATATTTGATGGCTTGTCTTTTAATCACGTTATTCGAGTATTGAACTGTGAATTAAAAAGATTCTTAGAAATGAAATAATAAAATGAAAACAACCCTGGACAATCATACGGCGGTGCATTTAATCTTAACCATTCTGCCAGGCAAACTGTCACTTGGTTCGTGGCAAGAACGGCAGCGACCTTCCTGGAGTCACAAAAATCCGATGGTGCGCTGCAACACGAAACACGATGCGCCGCATAGCAATGGCAAAAGTCCGGCAATAAAATCAACTCGGGAGATCCAGACATTTTTATACTCGCAATCTTTAAATTCGCGCAGGTTTTACGCCGCCATGGCCCGTATAAGAAATCTCGTGTTCAACGCGAAGAAAAATGTAATTCTTTTCTTTTTTGTTACTTTTTCGCGCAGCTATCACACCACGATATCGCGTAATAATACCAATAAAACGCGAGTCGCGAGAAACATGTACTTTGTCGGTCGAGTGCATTGATTACTAATCGAAATTATAGTATGTTTGTGAAATCATTTCCGTTAATTTGCTCCGACGCGAATTAAAATAATACCCGGCATGTCATCCTTAAGTTTTCCAAAACACTATACTTATCTCGATTCGTAAACGTCGTCAAGATTATAGAAGGATCCATGGGCGTCGTCAGGACTTCTAAGAACATGCTTTAAACTTTCTTATTCTTGTTTGTTTTCAAAGAGTTTGGTGCTATAATATATTGTTATATAATATGTTATTATAATATATTTATTGTAATAAAATATGTTTTATATTTTATGTTCTTTTGTATATTTATATAGTTTACTGTTTTTTAATAATTGCGTATCATAAAATTTATATCACATTATATTTTAATTTTTTATTTTTAATTGTACTATATGTTGATTGAATAATTATTTAAATTTGTCATCTAACTTCAGCTCGATTACAGACCTTGTTTAATTTCTTATTGTCTTTACATTAATACGAGCACTTGTTTTATATATTTATTTATATCACTTCATTTACTTATTATTTTTAATATTTAAAAAGTTGGAAAAAAGATTGATAAAATTTTTTTCATAAACATTCTTCAAACAAATTCTCTGCCCCTGAAAGTGTAAAGCAATGCTTGTGCATCTTTCTCGTACGTTTCTTGCGGCGCCCATGGCACCTCCCTGTGCGTCCTTTCTCCTGTGCATGTCGTCGGGCAATCGCATAATAAGAAATAAATTAAGCGTTTATGTCCGCGCGCATTGGCGGTGGTCGCTATCTCCTGGACGTGGATTCCCGGCACGTGAGAAGCACGCACGTCTAATTGCTGTTGGAATGGTCGCCGAATACTTGGAACACTTATAGTGTTGAACGACTCATTACAATCGCTCTCACGGTTCTCGCATTCGAGGAATGTCCTTTCGCGCGAATCTCTAAATTTTTTTCAATTTTCGCTGTCGGTACGTTAAAAATTAATTTTCCTCATTTGTTTTCCAACAAACGTTCAGTTTCTAGAACGTCACGAATATTAATATTTTCGCATCCGAAACTGTGCGTCATCGCGCGAAACCTATCGCTCAAGTTCGCACGACCGAAGTCACGTAGCCTCCACGATGATCACTATAATCATAATGTATGAATGTAGATTGTGTTCCTATGTATACAAGTATTTCAAATGTGGATATTAATGGCGAAGAAAAATGGTTAAAATTGCTTCAAGGTTCGCATAAATAGTCACGAAATTCTTGAACTTTGACGAGGATTGCACGAATGTAAACAGTTAATGAAGTGTTTTTTTCCACGGTGATTATTACCTTCGCGAATTTTCGCGCTTCGTGGAAACATCGATACTTGTTTTGTTCCAAGATTCTCACCTACAGATAATGTCACGCGACGATTCTGCTTTCCTCCCGTCGATCGTCATATCGATGTAATGGCTCGCCATTGTTTGCAAATGCAAGTCCCGGGCGTGTAATGGTTCCGGTATTATTAGACGTACGACTTTTATGTTTCAGCGATAATCTCGCTTACCGTGCGCGTATCTTCCCGAAGCGAGGATCCCGATAAACCATACACATAAATATTATATTCGTGATGTTGACTCCTTATACCTGCGCGACTCGTCAAGGTCGCGTTTACAAAGAACTCGAGCACGCACAGGTATCTTATTACACTCGCAATAGCCACGTATCTTATTATATAGATAGGTATAGAACCACAGTGAACAGTGAGAGGAAATCGATTAAGAAAGCGATCGATAAGCTGGCGACTAAAAATCAGAATTGACGATAATTACCAGCGTCCTCTGGGCAACACATAATTTATGATTGGAGCTGAAAGTCACGGAACGTGTGACTATTAGAATGGTACATAAATAAGCGAAAACATAGAATGCGTAGTTGATCGAGACCTGAAAGAGTAATTTGTAAATGTAATTTGTAACATGTAAAATGCATTTATATAGAATAATGTAAATTTTTATCAAAATTTCGCTTTAACTCTCCGAAGCTTATCTCAAACTCTGTAATACAGTTACTGATGCTGAGCCTATTAAACCCATTTAATTCATGTTAATTAAAAGATATCTTGATAATTTAGCACAAATACAATTTTTTTTTTAGAAATATGTCCTATTTAAATATGCAGCTCATTATTAATCTTTAGTCCTTAGAATTTAATTTTAGTCTTTAGAATTAATAACATTTTATAACTTTAAGAAAATGTAAATTAATGTTTTTAATTTTATTAAAACATTTTATTGAAATAAACAACCTTTTAATTAAAATTGCAATACTGAACAACTGTGTGATTTTTCAGGTACTGCTTCAGGCGGCACTAGTCTGGGAAGAAACTCACGGCGCTCCAGCGAAGAAGAGCGACATAGTTGCCGGTACAGAATTCCTCTCAGTCTTCATAAACGGCGCTATGGCGACGCCGCCGCAACGACGTCGGGGCTTCCGACCGCGTGTTGGTCAACACGCGGCTGCGACAGCGGGTGACAGCGCGACCGCCGAATCGCACCAACACGAGGCTTCGATCTATCGAATATCTCGGAACCCAGGCAGTCGACCGATTTCAGTGTCGAGGCCACAAACGAGCGGTCGCGACGAGATCGTTCGTTTCTATCCTATAAATCAAAAAACGTTGGAAAACCAGCAACAAAATCTAGCGTCGTTAATCGACGACTTGAGCACGCCGGGCGACATAAGTTCGACGCACCTGACGCCTTCGAGCGCGGTAACAACGACGATGACGAGCGCGCCGACGTCGATCTATCAAGCTCGAACAATCTCAAGGTCGAACGGGATCAACGGAACTATTGGCAGAGGTATCAGCCGGCAGAAGGTGATCGGTGTCAGCGTCACATCCACGGTTGAGGCCACGCCGTACAAAGTACGTGTCGAGCATTACGACAGCGCTGACGCCGTGGTAGTTACGCGACCACCAAGTTTGGACTCTACGGTGAGTAGAGAAGTTCCTAAAGAATCAACCAAGGAATCAATTAAAAGTTTGACGAGTACCAGCAGACCGTCGACGTCACTATCGTCCACAATGACGACAACGACGACCACAATTACGACGACTACAATGACGCCACCACCGCCGGGTCGATTCGTTACCGAGGAGCTTAGCAATATCGTTTCGGAATCAAACAGGAGCGAATTCTCCGTTGATGAGGACTCACCAAGAACGAGTTGGCGCGGCCGCGTAACCATGACACCACGAATTGAGAACAATCATCAGGATGAAGAAATCAATGAGGCTGGACGGATCATCGATGTCGACGCGATTACTCTACCGACGGAAGAGAATTACGAGCTACCCGTAGAGAATTCGGAACGACGAGAGTTGAATGAGGAATTGTCGGAGATGTCAACGGATCGGCTTCAAGGACGCAAGATGGGACGTCACTATGACGCGTCGCTCTATAACCGATCGGGCCCGAAGGCGTACAGCCAATCATCAAAAGCGTACAAACCTTCGCGAACCTATAATGAGCCGCCTAAAGTATATAGCGAGCCGGCCAAAATGTATGGTGAACCCGAACGTATGTATGGAGAACCGGCTAAAGTGTACAGCGAGCCGGCTAAAATCTATAGCGAACCAGCCAAGGTTTACAGCGAGCCTGCCAAGATTTATAGCGAGCCGGCCAAAGTCTATGGCGAGCCGGAAAAAATCTATTCCGAACCATCCAAGATCTATTCGGAACCAGCTAAAGTCTACTCCGAGCCAGCCAAAATCTATTCGCAGCCGGCTAAAGTATATGGCGAGCCCAGCAAGGTGTACGACTCCGAGGGCCAACCAGTGGATCGTCAAGAAAGCGTTGAGCCCCACGAGCAGAATTATGAAATCGATGAGTCGGTCAGCGTCGGCAGCAACGGCAATGTCCACGGGCCGCAATTGGTTGTCACGGAGGAAACCCCAGGTGCGACGGAAGACGGTCACAAGGTCGGCTACGTAGTGGAGGGCAGAAACTATAGGAAGTACAGGGTCGAGGAGAGAACGCCGGACGGCTTTATCGTGGGCGAGTATGGCGTCGTCAGTCACGACGACGGTTCTTTGCGCGGCGTCAGATATACCGCTGATGGTACCATCAATCCCCAACTCATCTACGACGCCCTGATGAAGTTCCTCGCATTGTGAACGCCGTGATAACGAAAAAAGTGAAAGGAAGAAAGACGAATCGACGAATCGTTGCGAGACACCAAGGGAGATCACGCAACGTTGCTGGGCTCATTTCTTCACCTATAATTCATGTTATGTTTCAAAAATCAAGACTAATTCGATTTGCTGCAACCCACGCGATATTTTTACTACAGTTGTCTGTTAGATAATGGTCTAGTCTAGGCCATTCAATGTCAGCTAATAATGGGTTATGAAAACTACTATTGTTTCCTTCTTCAGAAAGACTTGATTCCGCAGCGACGGATCGGCAAATTGCGGATTTCTTCGAGGTGGCTTCGGCAATGTCGTCGATGAGACAAACACGACTGATACTTTTGCTCTTGCCAACTCAACTGCCTCAACAATTAATTTTAAGGACGATTTAGGATCTAAGGAAGAACTCACTCGACCAAGGCAACCTGCGCGCGCCACCGACCCGAGAACCGAAAGGTCGACCGGGACCGACGCACGAAAAAGTCAAATCTCGATGCTCAATCATTGCGAAACGCTGACAGATGAAAGTTACTCTTTGGACGGCGAAAGTACAAACTTTTGTGTGCAATGCCGCTCAATGGCCTTTGATGATCGTAACAACCGATCAAAGTGGTTGTCGAACATTTTTTTTACTAGCTAATAGCTACTCACAAGCACATTTGAAGTGAGAACGCAACTACTCGCGGGCTAAAAATATATTTCAGTGCATAAGAATCTCATGTTTGTGTGCATGACACGCATCGACTTGGACGATTTTTCATTTTAATGTAATATTGGTTACGTTCAACAGAAAAAGCAACTTTGCAAAAGCTGTTGTAAAATTCTTCAATGTGATTGGTCTTATTTTTAGTTCCCCCCCCTGAATCTAAATATATAAATTAATTATATTAAAAAAATCTTACAATACACACACACACCCCCACACAATTGCAAAGCTGCTGTTTCTGTTTAAAAGAAAGTCATTAACAGAAAGTTAGTAATTTTTTGCATGCTTTTATATGACGTTCGACGCGATATTTACATTTGCCTGAAAGTACGGTAACAAATTAGTAACCGCCCAGATAACATAAAGTCGAAAATCAAGATGTCTAAAAAACGTCTTAAAGACATCTTTGTGAGAAACGTTTTAAAAACATTTAAAAGACATCTTGAATATCGATTTTAGACTTTGTGTTGTCTGGACGTCATTTCATGATCACGGCTACAAGATAAAATGGGAATCGTGCCTGATGAAACATAAAATTAAAGACATGTCCGATCCTGATGCGATATTGCGCACCTGGAGATTGATTAGTTGACACTGACAATGATTCCCACGTGCGCATATTGATACGTGTCTTTGCAACTGAATATCTGATATAACGAGAATCGTACCCACCTTTGTGCACTCGTCGAGGATGTACTCGTGACAGACCCTCGATCCCTGATCTCTGATCTTTGATCTCCGGTAAGAAAATCTCGAATCGCACTCGCTGTGAAGAATCGGATCCCAAATATTTTGACCGCAACAAATACTTTGGCTGAAAGTGCGTTTTAACACGCACGTTCCATAAAAGGATTTGCATCGCAACACAAAAATAATTCACGATATCTTCCCACATGCCGGTAATTTTTCCGTCTCTTTTTTAGAATAATAAACATCAGAGATCATCGATCGAGCGATCGATATGATGCGATTTCGTGTGACATACGAGAATAAATCTCTTTTTACATAGTAAAGAAATGTTATCTCATAGTGTCACGAGATCTATATTGATCAGAGATTAATTTAATCGCCAAAGGGAATTTAACAGAATATTTTACTGTTTTTTTTATTATATCGCAGTTAACACTAGAACAATCGAAATTTTCTCTTATCATTTTTAATGTTTAAAGCCCGTTCTACAATAGGGTCGCAAGTCGTAAGCCGTAAGAAATTGGCCAATCACAGTTGAATATGAAAAAAATAATCGACTATAATTGGTTAATTTCTTACAGCTTGCAACCCTATTGTAGAACAGGCTTAAGAAATATTTAATATGTACAGGATGTCTAGCAACAGGTGAAATAAAACTTAAGGAGTGATTTTAGATAATAAAAAAATAAGTGATTTTTTTAGATGATAAAATGATTGGTTTATACTTCGAGAGACATTGAATAAAAATATAAAAAATAAAATAAATAGTATTTACATGAAATATTTTATTACGAGATGTGTCGAAATTGTTAGCGGATGAATCGAACGTATCCGAATGTTCTAACGTTAACAGCTTCCAAAATCATTGACTGAGAGTCCCTTTCGTGCGTTTTCATCGCGGTTATGCTTCTGTGATGAAGAGGTAGATGAAAAAGTTGCAACTGCCAGGGCCCTTTGTCCGAGAATGGTCGACGATTCTTTAAAGTAGCTAGCTGGCCCCGCAGCTGCGACGAACGGACCGACTTGTCACGGCAGCGTCTCCGCGCGTATCCTAGTTCTATAAGTTCCCTAGATTTTAAGGCTGACAAAGGAAGTATCTCAATTAGCGAGAAAGCTCGTTTTTATTCTCCGTAGCATCAATTATATTATTTAGCAATTACAATTAGCTCGTTCTCTCACATTACCTCAGTCCTTGGAGATAGTTCCTCTCGCCATGCAATATCGAGCGCTCTCATACCCTAAACGCGAGTAAGCGTTCCGTGAAACTCACGAGAAACATAATATATGAAGTGTTCCGAAATCGTCTTTGCCTCTTTGATGAACGAGCGATTACGGGAAAGTAAGTTTCAAGTTTATCGATGAAAGGAAAGAAATATAAATGAAAGCATCGACATTAATTTCCCGACAGCCTGTACGGATATATCTTGTGTATTGCTCACGTTTATAAACTATAAAGGTCTCGATTATATTCTATTTTACTCTCCCGTATGTACATTTCTAAAGCATTTAAGTATATTACAGACGGTATCTCTAAGAACTCTTGTAAGACATACATCCTAAATAATGTTTACTATAAAAATATTATATGTAATGCTGTGTGCAAGCCATCGCCATTTTTTAACAGCAACATTGTAATAAAGACATTGCCATGAAAAGTATTCTGACCCTTAAATTATTATGATCCTAGCATTCTTGCGATCGAAAATTTCATTAATTTATCTCGATTTTTTCTTAAAAAACTTAATTTTATTATACTCTTTGATTATCAATTAAATTAATTTAATAAAAGTTCAAAGTTTTACATCCGAGTATTTCAGTGTTCATCGATGCAAGACGGCCCTGTTAAAAATTGAATCATGTTTATATACAGACTTTGTCGTGTCAGAATCGTAAGCTTTGATAGCCATCAAAATGCGATTCTCTGCATCTTTATATATTACATGGACATTTCTAAACCGATCTTAATTCCATTATATTTATTAAAGTTTTCCCGCGGTGATCGAAGAGAGTCAAAATACTTGCGTGCAGCGACATTGACCGGTTATTCATTATCGTGGCGCCAGACAGGAGGTGCTCGTAAGGTACTCGTGCAATTTAGGGAGTAATGAACGTCCTTGAAGGCCAGACAATTTTCTTCACCGTTCATCCGTATCTTGATAACTCGGCGATCGCTAATAACAATCTATTCCGAATAATGATGCGTCTACAACTGGAAATATAATTAATATAATATGTTTCTTTGTTTTTTTATTTTTGAAAAATATTCTGGATTTCGTGAAAAGATTGATAACTTTATGAAAAACGTTTAATAGATTTTACCAAAAAAACCCCCCCCCCCGCTCTCTCTCAATTGTATTTGCAATTAATTATCTATTATTATTCAATTATTAAGAGAAACATGTTTCTAATTTTCGTGTATAGTTATATTTATTTATTTTTAAAAGATGAAGATTCTTATTATTTTTTTATAACATTATTGCATTGAATGTACACTAACATTGTTTGAAACTTTCTTAGTATTTTCAGGGCCGAATTCAATAATGATAATAAAATCATCAAAGTGTCGAATATGTTATGAAAGACAGGCATCTTAAAAATTATTTAATGATGCATACTCGTATTTGGTGAGATATATGCAAATTGTACCATGTATGTAGTAGCAATTATTTTGACAAATTAATCGTAATTTGCTTACAATAAAAGCACAGGCACACGAAACAAAATTTAATGTTTGATCGGAGATTAAATCGTAATATTCTTATGTATTTTGACGCTTTGAAATCTATTGCTTCATCTACAATTTGCACATCGGATTCGGTTTTAGAGCGTCAAGATACATAAAAATACCATTGTTTAATCTACGGCTTAAAATTTTTTTATGTGCGAGTGTAATTTATGCATAAAACAAAATTTTATCGAATATTTCCATCGTTTGAATGATCGACATCCGCGGATCCGATCAGTCTGATATTCCACTTCGAATAATTCTTGAGTTAATATCACACATAAAATCTTTAACAATTTTAGTTTATATATATATCTTTTCTTATTATAAATTTGTCATTATCTTTTAATGTTTAGAATATTCTCAAGATTTGTAAAAAAGAAATGTTTATAAAATGAGAATAAGTTACTTATAAACAGGGCTGGATAATATTTAAAATAGTTCTATTTTAAATATGTATTTAAAATGGAAATGGTATTTTGCATTTTCCATTTTAAATGGTTTTTGGAAAATGGTTTTTCATTTTACGTTTGAAATGGAATCTTGTCTATCATTTAACCATTCATATAAAATAGGTAAATGGTTTTTCTATGTTTTCACAAATTTTCTCTAGAATCATTGGTGTATAAGAAGAACTAAATCCCACGATTGGTCAAAGATTTTTATGGATATTCAAATAAACTGCAAATTAAACTGTAAAGAGAAAATTAATTCCAGATAGTCCATAAATATTGACTCTTAATAAAAAATGAATGTTCCAGCATTACGTAAAATACTATATACATTTCTAAAAATGTATATTACTCTTAACATCTAATTTTGACCGTAACCGACGCTTTTCATATTAATTTGATTTATTCAAGTAAACGGTCCCGTTTCCAAATCATAATATTAAAAAATTTTAAATATTCCCGTCAGAAATACTTTATTTATAATATTGTAATCAGGGCTTCGAATTCCGTTGAAAATGGATTTCAAACGTAAAATATTTTTATAAAATTTATACCATCTTGGCAGAAAGTTTTTACAAAAAAACTACATAGATTGAAACAAGGTCTTAGAAATTTTTAGTTTTTCGTAGATATTTGTAGTAGGACGTAAAGTAGTGTTATTTGTTTGAAAAACCAAGAAATCCTCCGCCGAAAATACATAAATTTTCTGTAGCTTTTTAAGTCTTTTATAAAATAATTCTTTATTCAAAAATATATTTTAAAAGATTTCTACATGGTGTTTTTCTAATAAATCGCCATCTTGATGTTTAAACGTATAGATGGAACCAGGTTACCGTCACCTGACACAGGTGGGAGCCGATAAGTTAGGAGAAGGTCTTACCGTTATACGGTCGGATTACCGATGCGGTGTGCTCGATTTGAAGGGGGAATGGCGTTCAAAGGAGCAACCGCCGACGGGTTTCGACGGCGAATAAACATGGTCACGCGACTTCGCCACTCGATATAGCATTGGTCCACACACGCCGCTTGATCACGGTTCTTATTGTCCAAATAATTGAAACACTAATCCCCTTTGCCCTCGCATTGACAGTCAGGACGTGATCGGACGTGACGCGACAACCCAGCGCTATTTAGAAGTGCGTGTTCGAGGGGGTATAACCCCGGAACGGGATGAGCGCCGTAAAAACGCAAACTCAAACGTACGACACGCATTTACCCCGCAGGGGTACACGTGACTCTAATACACTTTCGCTTTAAACCATCGCCTATAACAGGATCGTATATTTGCTCGCGATAGAAGATATTTTAAATTGCATTGCAGTGAAGCTGCCTGAAGTAATTCTAACAATGGAATATTAAAGAATGTGCGAAAGGCAGAAGGTTGTGAGTTTTATAACTTGAAAATATAAGAATATTATGTATCAAAATATCGAAAAGTTTAAAAAATATAAGAATGGCTGCGTTCACAGCAGAAAAAGCAGCTTTGCAACTGTTGTAAAATTCTTGAATATGATTGGTTTATACATTTAGATCCAATGAGGAACTAAGGGCACTGCTTTTTCTGCTGAACGCAGATGGAATGATATACGTATAGAATGAAATTTTTCAATCTTCTATTGGGAGAAATAAAAATTTATTTATTTAATTTAAAATTCGGAATTTTAAATATTCCATAATTCTAACATCTACAATACAAAAGGTTTTAGGCACATAAAAGTGAATTCATTTTAGTTTTATTCTAAAATAAAGAAATTTGAAAATAAGCCAAAAATCCATAAAAATGGATTTCGTTACATCTTAAATTTTACAAAAAATTAAAAAGATTTTATTTATCGATAAATTAAGCAAATGCGGAGGAAATGGCCCTCGGAAAGCACGCTAAATGACCACCTGCAGAGGTAACGAGTGGGAAATTAGTGGTGCGTAAGGGTACCAAGAAGCTGTATCACCTGTGCGCAGCTACCTCCGTCACAACGAAAAAATATCCACTCAACGATGAGATAAAGAGGGAGAACCTGGTAGGTATTTATCCTTCGTTCTTTGCGATTCGTTCCTCCCACTCTCTTATTCCACAAACGAAGAAGGATCTCGCAACGCGATCTGGTACAAAGGTAGTCGACGGAGGTATTCAGCCAACGTAGATCCTCGATAAAACATTGAATGCTGCGTCCATTCAAAGCCTCTATCCGCTTCTCCGCCCCTCTTTAACAGCCGATCCTGTGTCCTGCTCCCGTGGACTCCTTGGGACGCACGCCCACAAAACGAAGTGGAAATGTCGTCGCATCTCTATCCGGACGGATCTCCGGCCTGGCTTGAGATTCGATCTAACGGCTGCTGCGTGATATAAAGACGAGTGAATTTCGATGACGGTTCTTCAGGTCACTAATAGTGACACTAACATTGGCGTCGAACAGGTCTCTATTTTGTATATGGAAAATCTGGGTTAAAGTTTACTATTCTAGGCGACGTCTATGTGACGGTTTTCTCAAATTTATATTGAAGATCTAATGTGAAAACTTTTAACAACACTGCGTTTAATGATCAAAGGATTACAAATTTTATGTCCCGATTCGGAATCAGCGACCCTGAATACCTTCTAAAACTACATTTTGCTGAAATCGGAGGACTTTTAGCATTTCCGTTCGCCATATTGGTTCAGCTATTTTTTATTTTCAAGTTTTGTATCCGAATTCGAAATCAGCGATACTGGGAACCCTCTAATACTATGTTGTTTTTTATGCTATCTATCTATTCTATTCGCTTTTCAGTAAAGAAATCTGAACTGTAATATATCAAGTCTACATACTCGTTATCGAACAACAAAGACTACAGCTCGCTATCACGAGCGACCACAATAAACTCATCCAGTTCTCAACAACCGTATAAAGTATTGTCCGAGCAAGTAATTATAAGGAAGACCCCGAAATTTAGTTTTCTTTCTATTTGCATATGCAAACGCTTCAATACGTTCGGTTTATTATAATTATTTGATGTTTGGCAATTAAAGTCGCGCGGCAAGTAAGCGAGCCTCCATCTCATTATTGTTAAGATGCGCCGCGACACTCTTTTGCTAATTAAGTTTCGACGGGTTCCATATTTTATCACCGACACTGTGCGTCATCGGTGGACTATAATGGAAGAGTAATTTGTCACATCGCGAGCTATCGAGCACCAGCGCCATACCAACGTCGCTCGGCAGCATCGGGTCTTAAGTGATTTGTCCTTGCCATCCCGAGGAGCCACCATTATGCGCCGTTGTGAATGTAGACGTATGATCGTCGGCAAAAGGGGAAGGACCGCTTTTCGTTTAGAAAGGACCTGCTAGGCAAAATGAAAATCTTTATGTCGGACGTTACTCGCACTTATGAACGAATCAATCATTATCCATTGCTAATTACTCAAGAATATTTGTTTTACTTAGTTTTAACGTTAATTATTCTATGTTTATTTGATAAGATTAAAAACTTTTCTATTGATGTGTCTAGAAATTAATAAAGAGATAATAAATAGTAGTGTGTCCGGTGAATACATCTAATATTCGAATAAATGAATAAAAAATGATTGAAAATACACGGATACACTTCTTTTTTATTCGTCAAGAAACGAATAAATACTTTTTCATTCCATTTGAATGAATATTTTTTGAATATGATTACGAATATTTTCGTTTCGTATTCAATTTTATTCTGTATTATCTGCACATAGCCTGTAAGCCTACAAGAGAAAGCGGAAATCTATAAAAACGATGCAGCCACAATTACACCTCTTAGTCTGCGACCTATTCGATAAGCGTTCTTGTTTAACCTATAGGTTAAACAAAGACATTTTTATTGGGAATAAATATTATATCTCGGAATTTAATGTCCTCAGACCATAATGAACGACGCACCCAAGATGTCTTATAAAGTGTTTATAACATTACTGTGATGTAACCGGAATTATATCGAAATATGTATGGCGCTCTATTATAAATAAATATTTATAAATAAAAAATGTATTGCTTTCTAAAATATTTTTCAAAATTTCTATGTTTCCTTCATAAAATCTGAATACTTCAATGACAAAAATAAATAAAATTCATTTTTTTTACTTAAAGTCATCAAAGTCGATTATAGTTAAAGGATAACGATTGCTTATTACAGCTCTCTTTTTCAATTTATTTTTTGTTTGAATGAATATAAATACTCATTAAATATTCCTAGCTTTTTGTGAATTTTTTGAAAACCCAAAATTTTGAATGAATATATGATTACATTTTTTTTAATGTGAAAATTTTGAATAAATACAATTTGGAACTCAATTACAAATTTTTGTATTCATCGGACACACTAACAAATAGTAAATAAATAATAAAATAGAATACTAAAATTAAAAATGTAGAATTAATCAATGATATAATAATAATGCAATAGATAAAAGGCCGTATATAAATTTAAAATGAAATAAGTAATTATTTGAAAATCATATAATATATATTAAACAAGTTATATTTCTTTAACTAGTAAAAGTTCTGCGAAATACAGTTTTCGAATGATATTATTATTGTACTACTATGATTATTTATACATAGTATAAAAACTATACAAATTCCTATTTCCCAATAAACATTTCCGCGAAGAATCAACTGAAAGGTAGGGAGAAGTCTGACAAACTTTCCCACAAAACTCTCCAGAAAGGTGAAGACATGCGGGCCGTTGTTGGCCAAGATGTTTTTGTCTTTCAAGTACCGGAGAGGGCTTTCTCCGATTCCGACTGAAGAACTCTCCGACCTCGCGTATTCACGCATACGCGCTCACACACGTGCACATTATTATTTCTCGAGGTACTCCATCCCTCGTGGCAACTCGCACTTGCCCTGGCACCCTCTCGTGCTCTCTCGCGAGACAAATATTTATATCGCGAGCACCCGCTGCGTGCTATTGTGGAATTTGCGTCGGTTACTCTTGCTTCTATTAATTCCAAAGCGACAGTCTTCCACTGTTGCTTTTTCGCGCGATCGCGAATTCTATCATGGATCCGCTTAATTTTTTGAGAAGATTACAACAGAAAAAGCTCTAATCAAATAACTGATTAAAATATTTCTTATATTTGATATGCCGAATCCAAATCCGTAAATAAAAATGTTCTATCACATCAGATTTTTTAGAAAAATGAGTTTGAAACCCTCAAAAATGTGTTCCAAAAATGTGTTCCAAAAATCTGACGTAATAAAACATTTGAATTTAACGTCAAAAATTATAACAACACCTATTCTGCAGGTTAGAGTCACTTGACCAAAATTTTTTTGTTAACCAATGTTATTAGTAAATATAAAGAAATTATAATAAATTCGATTACTCGCACTATATACACTGAATTAGTACACATTAAAAGCTTTTATATACATAAAATAAATGCAGTCGCATAATGTAATCAACTTTGACAATAAAATAATATATGTATATTCTGTTACATAATTTGATAATGTCATTATTGAGTAGCAATTGTTTAAAATATTTATATGCTTTTACATTTCATGTATTATAGCTATTAGTACTAATCTAGTGTAATGCAAGTAATCGAATTCGCTAAACATTGACTAAAGAAGAGATACTTTTTAAAAAATGAGAAATATATAAAATTACTGCTTCAACTGAAATTCTCTAGTTATGCAGCAAAAGTAGCAGATAAGATACGCTGTACAATATCCTGACACACTCTGTAGTACAGCGATTCTCGTCAAACATTTATCAAATTACAAAATAAAATATATCATGAATTTCTTTCTTACTTATGATTTATGCAAAGTAAAATACGCCATGAATCTCTCTCTCACTTATGATTCATGCAGACACGATAAAGTTGCGTGTTTCAAATCTGAACATGAAAAGATACATTATAAAATAATTTTACAGATACTATCATAGAAGAAACATTTTATTATATGAATCAAAATTTTGCGTAACAACAAAAATTTAAAACATACCAAACAAAAATTTTTTATTAAAATGTGTTAAATAAAAGTATAATTTTATGCGAATTAAATTGTTCAGTTGATATAAACAAATCCTTTTGTTATTTACAAAGTAGAAAAATGTATTTTGCAAAAGTAACTAAATTCTTTATTGTACAAACAAAATATTTAATTGCTGTTAAAAAATGCCTCAACTAAACAGTTTTTCTGAAGGCACTAAACTTTTTTCTGATATAAAGTATAATTTTAGAAAGTGGCGTTTAAGTCTCTTACCTGAAGACAGTTTGACCGAATAATTTTTTCATTTCTATATTAATTTAAAATTATAGGATGCGCGCTGATAATTTGCTCGATCTGCTTCGTTGATGTATTCATGTGTGTCGACTATACGAGCACTCAAGCGTGGATGGTATCGCGCGTCATCGGCTAGTTGACTAATGAGCTCCATATGACGATTGCACGGCACCGCGAGTTCTCATGAACGTTCACGTGAGCCACGTGTGTGGAGGCGAGGGTGAATGCGTTTCGTGCAAGCGAGTTGCATGACGCGCTGTACAATTTCCACCGCAACTTCGTACTCAGCGACGCTAAAGGCACGGCGCTTCCCTCGTATTTTTTCCATGCCGGTCGACTCTTCACGGTTTTCGATACATGACAGTACGATAAATTAATAATTATCCATACATTGTTCCTCGTAAGCGAAATGATAGACAATAACGGCGTAAGATATCGATGCGCGTTCATTTCTTTTTGCATCGTTCTCTCTGTTCTCCATATTGCTCCGATTTTGTGAAATTATATTCTTGAAGAGAGAAAACAATGTGTGTGTATCAATACATAAACGGATGTGGTTTCCAATTCTAGAAATAAATAAACGGATGTGGTTTCCAATTCTAGAATTGGAAAGAGATGAGAACAAGTTGAATCTCGGTTAAGAGTTAACCGTGAGTTGTGAAACTGGGCCTTAGAAATGCAACTGAACTACTGTGTAGTAATATCACAAATAGGCAGCAATTGATAAGCAATTTAATATGTTGTAACAAATATTTAAATTTATAATATTTATATGTGTATATATTGTATATATCATTTTGCGTTACATGAGAAATTCAAAACAGAGTTTCTAAAAATTGAAGGCATTTTTTGAAAAACATCCTTTTTCAGTACCAAGTATAAAAAGTCCTACAATAAATATCTATTATTTGTTGAGAAATAAAAAACTGATCAAAATTTGCATTGTATTAATTAGTAACATTACCAAAATTTAACCACGGTACAGAATCGTGCGCTATTTTCAGAACACATATTTATGTACATATATATTTATTAAGCGTAATGATATAGAATCCCAAGCACATTGTTGCACGAAGTGCGCCGGCAGAAATTCACACGTGGGGTATGCGAGGATACGCCCCCATCGAACAGGTCGCATGTATCGCGTACAGTTAAGTATACGTCACGTGTTATACCATTGTGGCACGAACGACCACCACAAGGCACATCGCAGGGCACATCGCGCATGCGGGTGCCGTATAGGTGGATGTCGCGGAAGGCGTGGTGATCTGATCTCTGGCAGGCATGCATCCCCTTCCTCTTCGATCCTTAACGGCTCCATTAACACCTGGTAGTCCTGGTACTACATCTCTCTCGCTCTCCTCTATCTCTCGCGTCATCAAATTCACATCATACATAGCAAATTTAAAGAGGCAAGTGGATAAAAAAAAACGTTTGAGTATAAATAGTTAATTTTGAAAGGATTATAATTATATGGAAAATTAGATCTCGGTGAACTGAGTTAGTTTATAATAGCTAATGTGGTAGACACAAAAGATGTTATAGACACAAGGCTTAATAGTGGATAATTTTTAAGTTATAGTGTATCAAAGGTGCTTTGTATGTGAGTATAAATTCTACATACTATACTCAAAAACTATTCATTATTGAGCCTTGTATCTATGACATCTCTTGTGCACTACATTATAAGCTATTATATGTAAAAATTAACTCATTTCACCGGAATTTAATTTTCTATAGGTATGTTTAATGCCTATAGGGGATACTTTAATAATAAGTACAGGAATTTGATCACCACACATATTGACATTATCTATTATACGATATGTTTATATTTAAAGATAGATTTTTTCAATATTATTATTATGTTGCATTAATTTTTCGTAGCATATAAATTTGTCTCAGAATTCTCGATTTTTAATAAAGTACGTAACAAATGAAAAAATAAGACAAATGATAATTTTCTGTAATGAATTTTTGCTAAGATCTGTATTTTTGCTTTAAGATTATTCTTCAAGGAAAATACATTCAGTCGCAGAAATTTTTAATTAAGAATCATAAAATACGATTAAGATGCATCCACGGTGCATTTAATTGTGATTCTTAATTACTGTAAAAATTGATATATAACATCACATTCGGGACACATCGCGCAATTCCCAACCCGTCATTTTTTCGATCACGATAAATCAGACGATGTCCAACCGCGTAAGGTCGCACGGCGCGAAAATAGCGTCGCTTATGGAAACTACCCACGCCCTACGACATACATTCCACGCGCCATCGGCGAGGCACAAAGGGGGACCAGGATGATGATGCTCGCTTTCATCTCAACGAGGAGTGCGCGGCACGTCGTTCGCGAGTCGGGACGGGCATAAATCGTAACCGCGATAATGGAATTCTCAACGGGGGTCGCATTGACACGGCTGCGAAATGTCGTATGCCGCGGGAACGAATAGAGATCAGGCGTCGTAACCGAGGGCGGCGTCGCGGAATAAGGTACTGGCAAAGGAACGATGCTGCACACCTTATAATATACAGGCTGTTCCAGATTTCTCGTGTTGCAAATTAAATGGTAAAGTAATAAATTAAGAATTATATTGAAATGCTTAATATTAATGTTAAGGACATTTAGCACTAAAGGAAAAGATATTTATAAATTATCTTAACTCTTACCGTGCAAGGATAATTTTTGTTCACACGCGATTTTTAAAATTATGAATATTTTGAAAATACGCACACACACACACACACCGGATCCCCATTTACGCTAAATAGGTATTACAAAACATATGCACGGCAAGGGTTAATCATCATATGCCTTTTCACACACTCACATATATTACTTTATTATAATTAATACTAAAACTTTTAAAAAAACTAATAATTTTTTGTTGCTATAATAATAAGATTAGTTAAATTAAATAATCAGCGATTATGTTTAGCAAAGATTACATCATAAATTGTTTGTAAAGAATCTGTATAACAAGGAACACCCTGTATACATGATGTACCTTATATTCGAATGATTAGATTAACCGACGACGAGTGATGGTCCTCGTGTGAACGCTTCCATACAAGAAACACGTGCGCTCCGTTTTCCCTCCTTTTCTCCCCTGAATTTATCTCTTCGTCACGCCATCCCTTGCCTTAGAACGCCGTGTACTATGCTTCGTATGAATCACGTCTCACCGCATGAATTCTTCCTATCTTTCGTTTATCTCGCGTCATTCCGTCGACAAAATTGAAAGATTGATTGATAGCGACCGGTTAGTAAAACCTACTGGTTAACAATTATCTGCTTCTCTTAATGATTCTCTTCTTAGCGATACGTACGATAGCAAAATAATCTATCTATATAGAATAGATGCGAAAGATCTTACGATCCATTTATCTTTGCCAAATAATTTTTAAATTAATTCGTAAAAATTTTTTTAAGTTCTCAATTAATTATATAAATATTTTATAATTCAAATTATAATTAATTATAAAATTATATTTTTTTTAACGCGTGGACATCTCTCTCTCTCTCTCTCTCTCTCTCTCTCTCTCTGCGCGTGAGCTTGAATAAATGTGTAACGTAACCTAAGTTATACTAGTTATACTATATGAATCATTTTCCGTTATGTTTTACGACGTGCCGAAAATTCTCACAGTATCTTATGATCCTTGGCGCCGACTTTTACGACTGTCCGTTAGATGTGCAACTTTGCGAAGGTTTTTACAGTCATTAGTACCTCTATATATTTTTTCAAATATTTTACCCTGGCACTCGCTTTCTCTTTGCCATCGCAAGCGCCTATTAACTAAATATTTTTTATATCCTCCCGGTCGAGATGATATTTTTCGTAATAAATTTATTTACAGTTTTTCAGCATATTAACATCTTTTTAACAGGATGCCTTGATGATTGAGCATCAAATTATTATATAATAAAATAACGCTTTGTTTTTGTCTCTTTTAAACGAAGAAATGCGTTTTCTTTGTGTGGAAATTTTCGTCGATCGGTATTGTGTGCAGATTTGATGTGAAGTAGGTAAATCAGCCAGCATCAACTACCTGCGATGCAATGAGATAGTTAAATCTCACGGTGCTTCCGGAAGGAAAGAACCAAATCTTTGTTTGGTGTGGGAGTATTGAATGACGTACGTTTTCAAACTAAAGAAGCACTTCGTCAAAAGGCGAATCGCCTTGGTGAGGACACAAATGAAAAGGGGAAGGCGAAACGCCGCCGGTGGAAATTCGAGAAGCAGAAGAAGCGAAATGGGAGCGAACGGCGGGGGCACTCGTTAACAGGGTAAGAAGAACCGGCGAAAAAAGGCGCGCAACTTGTGAAAGGGATGACGAGAGTTTGTTAGGAGGAGACTGTTCACTGTGGCTCTATAGAGAAGAGTAGATGAGATAGAAAAGGAAGAACTGTACAAAGAATTATAAAAAGAAAAAGAAAAATAATACATAATATTTTAGAAAAGAAATTATAATGTAAAACGGTAAATATAATCTTGTATATTAATAGTGATTTTTATTGGCAGAACTGGTGCGCACTTAGTACATATTAAAGCCGTTGTACACTAATTTAATCTGAATATAAAAATGAGATATATCAATTGATAAAATGTCCAATGTATATTTTATCAAATAGCACAATAAAATGTATTGAAAATTTCGCGGTTTAATTCGTTTATATATTTTTATTAAACTTACATCTTCACGTAGATATGTATGTACAACTGCTTAATGCACTGAGTGTGCACCAACGAGAAACACTATAAATGAAAACGCACTATTGCAACATAATGTTTAATTTTCTCTGAAATATTTCAATATCAATATATATTTCTTCTTTAAAATGTGTAAAAATACTTATTAAATATTAATCGATTCATAATATTTACAAAAATGCTTATTACATATTGCATAATTTATTAATATATATAAATACTTGTCTTACATTTCTTTTACATTTAAAGTGAAAGTAGAAAATATAGAGTTAATCGATTTTCATTTTAAATGATTGAAATAACACAAAATTTTTACGGAGGACAAGAAAATATTTTTAACTTCCACTGATAATGATCATCCAAATAATCATAAAAAGATCAGCTTTTAAAAAATTTATTTTTATCTCGAGTAAAAGAGGGAGATGAAAATAAAGTAAATGTAAGAGTAGGTGAGATCGACAATGCTGACAAAGAATCGACTGTCAGCACACTGTCAGCACTGACAGCGGGTTCGAGTTACGTCACTTGGTCGGGGCCGCTGCGCTTTTTCAGAGCAGCCATTCAAAGCTGCGCTTCAGTCAGTGTGGACGACTACGAGAATTGACGGGGATGCTTCTTACATGCTGCACGGTGCCCACATGATCCGTGCAAGAAGACATTTTTCTTGAGCGTCCGACGTGGGAGTGGTCTCGTTGAAATGGTCGGCCATTGCAATGCAGGAATCTCAAAGTAAACCATTCCAATAAAAAAATGTTACCCAAACTTAATTTCACTTACGTGTATAATCACGAATATGTAAGATTCAAGAATTTTGATTTAAAAAATAATAGAAATTATTTCGTATTAATTTTTTGCTATTTTTTTACTAGAAATCATTTAAAAAAATTTTTTTAAATTAAATTATATTGATATAAATGCAAACAAGGGGATAAATATATAAGGGAATGAATATATAACTATAGCTAAAGAAATATAGAAGATTACGTTAAATAAAATCAAACACAACGCTTACAAATCAATGTTTTTAACAACATTATAATAAAAGTTGAAATGTATAATTATGAATAAAAATTGTGTTATATAAATTATATTATATAATTATGTTAAAAATATCATGATTTATACTTGTTATTTTTTTTATTAAATATACTTCAACCGAAACTTAATCTTTTCACGAAGAATCAAACTATAAAGATCCTTCCAAAAGTACGTTGCATCATAAAATCTTCCTTTGCAAGTTGGTTTCAGGAATGGTTCCCACCGAATGTCTTGCCTTTTCTTCCTTTCTCTCTTTCTCTTTCTCTTTCTCTCTCTCTTTTTCTTCTGATATAACGACAATCTCAAGCAGTCTCTTGCGCATAGATGAATGCGTAACAAGAGGCCGGATGTCTCCGCCCAGGATGGATGCGCGTCTTGTAAGGTATTCCTCAAGAAGCTCCTTCGTCTTCTTTCTCAAGGTGCGCCGTCTCTGATTTCTGATCTACTAGCCGGTGTAACTACTTGTCGCTCTATACTCTGTACCGCCCACTTTGAGAACAGGAGACGAACGTGAAAACAGCGAAAAGTCCGTTACGTATGCCAGACCAACCGACACGACGTCTGATTTTCATAACACTGAACTTCCGGCCGACTAACGGACGTCAACGTCTTCGCACCTTTGTTTTTTTTTTCCGTCATTTTACTGTCTTTCATAATGGAGAACTTCATGGTTAAACAGCCGAAAGGGGTTAAAAGTCGACGGGTCACTATTATGACGTATTGTTGTACTGCCAAATCTTGGTGAAAATCTATCAATGTCTGACTAGAAAAAAAATTTTATCCTACTTTTACTGTTCTTGTGAGAATAATATTTCTATTTTCGTGACGATGTGTGATTTTATGAGAATAGTTAAAATAAATTTAACAAATTACTATAAAATGTATACGCATTGAGAAATTTTTGTGAACTGCCAATACATCGCGCTTTTCATGCAAACTTCCCATGTCAAATTATCTTTAATCGGAAACTCGAATATTCTCACAAGCGCGAGCTCGCGCATATGGCGGATTTTCGTTTGATTTCATCGTCAAAGGGCGCCCGCTTTACTCCCCCAACGATCAGGTAAAACGCGAGGGCATCACTGATGCGAGCTCGCGTTTATACGATATTGACCCGACCATATGCTTGTTAGTTCCCATAATATTGCCATCCTAACATTGCTGATGTACATGATGGTGTCTAGGCAGCAACAGGTAGGTGCTCCGTCATTGTTCTAATCATTCCGTCACGTCTCCGATAGATGAACTGACGATTTGCTCGATCACGCAAACGTCTAATCTCATGTATTTCGCGCTGCGTCATATAGTTTAGGTTCATTAGATATCAATAAAAAAGAATTTATCATCAAAAGTATATGTACAATTAGAACGTTGTATAAAATTAAAATTTAAAAATACCGAACAGTAAAATAATAGAAATATATAGCGTAATATTTGACTTTTATAATTCTGATGATTAATTGAAATGGATTGAAGAAAAGAGATCTTATTAGAATTTTATATTCAATAAATCCTACTAAAAAACGAAATTAAAAATTTTGTATATTTATCCACCTCATTACTAAAAAAGGTATATAAAAACATAGACTCTTATATGCCTTTTTGAATTACCAAATCTTTCATTATCAAATATAAAATACTAAGAAATGTAAATAAACTTTTCTATTATTTTAGCATATTTTTGTAGTAAAAATTTGTTTACATAACAAGCGATTTGCGAAAGTAGATGTATTATTTAAAAGAATGTTCTTAGGTCAAGAAATTTGGATATGTAATTTCCAAAAGAACTTTCCTTTATCGTGTCGAGCTAAAGAATTTAATGTTGTATATTTTTACATTAAAATGTCTAAGAAATCGATTGTTAACACATATTTCATAAATCGACTAATTAATCGTCAACTTTTTTTGTCAATCTTCGTCATATGTCATACATAAGCTTCTTGACCTTTAATCTGTCTCTTATCTGACAATATTATCCTTTTATTTTTATTCTTAAAAGGTATTTGCCTTTTTCCAGGAAATGAAAAGCGCACAGTTTATAGAACCGATAATTGTATTTGTATATTCACATTTAAATGTTACTTTAGGTACCAAGACCTGCTTTCACTGAAAAGTTTTGGCTTTCTTCTCTCTTATGTGTATTTCCTCTAAAGATTTTCGATCACAAATTATTTTATGTAAGAATTGAATTGTTCTACTTAAAAATAACAAATAAAACACTCTAATGTCCTTCTAGTGTCACGAATCAAATAAATTTTAATTAAATTATTTCTAGTTCTTGCTAGCGTCAAAACATACTCTACAAAAATAAACTGTATAAAGCGATCGAAATAATTATAATATAAGGATGAAATAAGATTTAATAATATCTTTTTCTCGACGTAAGAAATAAATCTATCGGGTCTTTTTATCTCGCAGCTGTGATAAAAACTTTTCGAGATTCCTATAAATACCATGGCGGCAAAGCATCCACGGTAAAGGAACCACAAGAAAGGATAAGAAAAAACAGAGTTCGGAGCTTGGGTACAATTTAACACATTTCGGCACCTAACATTTCATTACCTGAAACTTAAGACACAGTAATAAAAAAAGAGTCAAAACAAAATGTAAATAGTCCATAACTGTGTCATTATTTTTCGACTGGTGAAACTGTATAGAGATGAAAAAGATATAACGAATGAAGCGCATCAGAAAACTTCTAGTTTACTTCTTTATCTAACCGTAGATTTTACTTTCATTTTTTCGACACACTTTAAGTTAGATATGGACTTGTTATACATATCCGTATATTATATACACTGAGAAAAATGGTCTGGTTGGATTAAATAGTAATTTTGATGGAAAATAGGCAAATCAGAATTTTCTGGTTAAATCTATTATAATTCTAATCGAAATAATTAAAATTCTGACTGATATAATTATTCCGGTAAAAATAAGAATTCTAGTAGATTTTATTAGAAATATATTGTATCAATCAGAATTACGGTTATCTCAACTAGATATACAATTAAGTAGGAAAATACTTTATTTGATCTTAGCGAGATTCTTGTGCTTAATAATTTCGCGATTATAAATTTATATACATGTATATTATACATATACAGCTCTATAAACTACGCGACGATTTAATTTTTGATAAAAATTGAAATGTAATGCTAAACTAAAACTGAGATAGTAAAAATACAGATTAAATTAATAAACAATTTAAAATGATGCTAATAAGCATTTTTTTAAACTGTAAAGAATTTATTAAATTTAATTTGTTTCGTGTAATCATATTTCAAACTCGCTCTAGCCATCGACTGTAACTGCAATAATATTTAGAGACTTTATTTGAATCTCACAAAAACTATCGTTATAACACAAACAAATGTTTTCAATAAAATTAAAAAGAGCGCGCTTTCTCTCTCTTTTTCTAGTTTTAATAACTTTATTTATTAATTCTGTCTCTTTCCGCCTACACATTTATTTTTCGCATGCGACAAAAATAAAAATAATGTAGAGTTTATTCAATGACCTTAGATTATCCAGATTCAACACTTGCTCGCCTCTATTCCATTTTATATGTTTTTAGTGGACAAAGTGGGTGGCAATTGAAATCTTCTGCAAGTTACTTAAGTCATTGTTTTGAAAATATATCAAAGTCAATACCAAATTTATTCACGAAAAAAAGGTCTTAAAAGATATTCTTTTTTTTCGAGATACTATTGTTACATATTAGTTTTTGTATTGATAGAGAATCTGCTCTTTTAGATTTACAGTTACAGTAGAAAAATGCTAATTTCAATAGTATTAGGCACATTTGCCTTCTTGACAAAGACTCTCTGAATCTGTTATCTCGCAAAATTTTTCTCCCTTCAAGGAATAGAAAAGCAACATAGTTATTGTTAGGCTCCGTATTCCTGAGACAGTTACCCAGATAATCTTTTATCTTGACATATTGTACCAAAGCCAAAACGATGCATGGTCGGATGAACATCCGACTGCATTGGGCTTACCTCTCAATGGCAGCCAAGTCGAGAATGCAAACATATACAGGGTGTCCCATTTTAATCGATCACCTCAAATATCTCTTGAACAGTGCATTTTAGGGAAAAATATTTCAGACAAAAGTTTTGGAACTTCGAAGGGGACATAAGATGGTGCCATTGGTTTGACCTTGGGTGGCGTCGTCAAGGTCAGGGCAAGATCATATTGAATTTTTAAATGGAATCCTCCATTTTTCATGAAGTACCTTTTGAGTTATAAGGCTTGAAAGTTACAGTATCGCCGGCATTAGCATTATTCAAGGTGCCCAAACGATGGCTAAAACTTTTTGAATGTTGTTCAGTGTCATGACTTTGGTAATATTTGTTAAGATCGAGACCACTGGAGGTTGTTCCGCTTATTTTCATTTTTACGTAAAAATGAATTTTTAGTGCAAAATAAGAGTAAACCTCCAGTAGTCACGATCTTAACAAATGTTATCAAGATCATAACACTGAACAATATTCAAAGGTTTTAGCCATCGTTTGGACACCTTGAGTAATGCTAATGCCGGCGATACTGTAACTTTCAAGCCTTATAACTCAAAAAGTACTTCATGAAAAAACATTTTATTATAGTGTTTTGGAAAGCTCTCGAGATATGCTACAAGAACATGTAATGAAAAATGGAGGATTCCATTTTAAAAATTCAATATGATCTTGCCCTGACCTTGACGACGCCACCCAAGGTCAAACCAATGGCATCATCCGTCCCCCTCGAAGTCCCAAAACTTTTGTCTGAAATATTTTTCCCTAAGATGCACTGTTCAAGAGATATTTGAGGTGATCGATTAAAATGGGACACTCTGTATAACTCGAACCAAAAATACGTTTCTATATATATATATTCGCGTAGAAATTTTTTTTTATCACATGTTCAACAATGTGTAAATGTTTAAATTACGGAAACGCGTAACACACATGTAAATATTCGTATCTATGATAAAAGATTTATAAACAAATATCGCTAACTTTTTTGCTTCAAATTATTTTCAATTTATTTTTACCTTGTAATCATCGGAAGATACTAACACCAGTTATGTATATGGTTGGGAGTAATTTCCCTTAAAAAAATATCGAAACAATGCTCCAATAAAATTTTCCGTTTTCTAATTAAAGAATATTATAACATTAGAAATAATATCAAAAGAATTTGAATCTTTCCTTTAATATTTAAAAACTTGGATCTATAAAAGGATTCATAATGCGCGCGATTAATTACAAGGATCATCAAAGCACCCTCACGAGTGCCTCCACGTTGTTTCCTACGAAGCATCATAAAAATACACCTGGTGTAATCTGCAAAGATAACATCAACACAAGTAGGACTCTTTCGGACGAGGGGGAGCGTGATATGCCATCGAGAGATCCAATCTCCGCTATATTACATTGGTTATGACGGATTCCTGACGTAATTCGCCGACTCTAAGAACAGCTCGCGCCCCAACCCTGTTTCGCGCGCGATATACACACGCATATACATATATACACATTCACGAAGGGGGAAGCTCCATAGGGATCGAGTACGAGATAATTCAAGATGGAGTCAGGGAGTCAGGCGTAGCGCATCTGGCGGCATCGCTATTATTCCAAGTATATTGCACTCCACCGTTTAACCTCCTCCACGTATCTCCACGGCTTTTTGAATAGCGAAACTTCAACAAAAAGTCTACCCTCTACCTGAGCTTCTTCTGAACTCATGCATCAACGAATCTCAACGGCCGCGAAAGCGAGGGATTTAATTCCGGTCCTAAACAGAACATGTCCAGAATTACGGCGCCACAGAATTAGGAGCTAGACCAGCGACGTAGTGGGAATTTTTAACGTAGAATTTCTTGATGATACTGCAAATACAGCTGCTTGTCTTAACATTCAAGTAAACGGATTTGTGGCTTTCTATATCAATACAACACTGCGGATCAGTCATTTTGCATTAAATCATCTGTTTTACAATTCACAAAATTGTGAGCAACTTTTCTCGTAAGGCAAAACACAAGTACTCGATTAATGAATCTCAGAATTTTTGATAGATTTTAATATACAGATACAATAGGATTGGCTTTATGTATTAATCCTCTTAGCGAGTTGACGCCAATAGCTGTAACACAGTTATTGACGCTGAATCTATAAGATCCATTTAATTTATGTAAATTTATTCAATTTAATTAAAAGATACTAATTAATTTTAAGTAATCAAAGTACAATAACTTGTATAAAAAGAAATAAAAAAAAAATACTAAGTATATATTTAAATAAGTATAATCCAAATTTACAGATGTATCATAAAGAAAATTGGATTGTTTGATATTTTTTACAAAGAAATTTATAATTGGCTTTAATAGATTCACTGTCAACTTTAGAGGGTTAAAAAAATTGTCAATTAATCACTCTGTATCAAATCATCTATTTTACAATTCATAAAACTGTGAGCAATTTATATATATATATATATATATATATGATTATTAATATAAATATCACATATACTAAAAGAGAAAGGAAAACAATAGATTTAGTATTACATACATTTGATTTACTATCAAAGTCTCGGAACACAATCCTGTCGTAAGTAAAGAAATGCTTGTGTGTACTGGACTAGAAAATTTTATAGATATCTTTTTAAACTTGCTGGAATTTATGGGTAACATATTAATTTGTAGCGTCAAGTAATTGCTAGCAATAACGTTAATAATTAATTTCTATCTTTCACGGTTTGCTTGTGCCGAAAACAAATATAAAATACGATAAGATTTGCGTAACTCTGTATGGGGTGTGAGGAAGCTATCTTCCTTCTCACCTTCGTTCAAAGGTAATTCTCGCAAAGTGATATTCGCAGTGGCGGGGATGATGACGCAACCCCCTGTCGCCTCGTAGCGGTGACGTTCAACCCCCGAACGTTAGGAAAGAACCACTCCTTTCGTCAGATCCGCCCTTTACCGAGGGTAGGGAAGCCTTCGACCAATGAGATACGTTTTCCTTATAGCAGCATCAAAGCTGTTCACTATCGGTGCTTGGCATCAAAAAGTCTCGACTGTGACTCTCAGTCACATTTCACCCCGGTGTTAGTCTTTAGCGTGCCGCCACAGCCAGAAAGTGATGTCGTAAACACGGAAGACTAGCCGTCCGAAAAATCCGGCTTTGAGAAAAAATCTCATTGTGTGCACGGTGCGATTGGTTCTGTCTTTCGCTCGAGCCTCTTCGATGACTATTGTGTAGTGACGATCACGAAGGATGCAGAATCAGGAGTCACAGATGCCACATATGTCAGTTCCACCGCCAAAGATGCCGGCTTCTTCAAGTAAATAGCTCTTGATTTCATGTTTATTTAACATTATCGAAAGCTTAAGTATATTTTTAGATATTTTATTCTAAAAATTTTAACATGTTTCTCCTGTATGGGTATATTCACCGCGTGCTAAACTTTTCATTCAGACCATTTAATAATTCTTTTCTTGTTACTTTTTTTTATTGATAGACTCTCAATTATTCTATGATTGTATTGCTCTGAAGAAAATTTATCTTACGTCTTACATTACACACACATAAGTAAATCATGTTTAATAAAATTTATTCAATAATAATAACGATATCAGATTTACTTGAACAAAACTTTTAATAGAATTTGTACATACATGTAACAGTTTCTGCAATTATTTTTATAAAGATTCACATGCGTTTTACAAATGTTTTAATTGCAGAAACTGTTACATGTATGTACAAATTCCATTAAAAATTTTATTCAGTACTTTAGTATAAACAATTGTTGAAATAAAACTTTTAAATTTAGCGTATGATTTTTTATTAATGCTTCGATACAATTTTTTTTTCAAGCTTTCCATTAAGTAAATTTTTTTCTTTGAGTATCATTTATATTGAGAAAAAACTGATGAATAACGTATAGATAACCTTTTTTCTTCTTATCTGAAAGAAATTTTTTCTCTTATTATATTATTTATGATACTTTTTTATTGTAATATCAATCATAAAGAATGTGAGTTATGTTCACTTTATTTAATACTATAAAAAATGCGAATGTAAAAAGTATTTAAATCTAAGATTAAAGGAATAAGTGGAATCGTATAAATGCGCAGTCGTATAGAATCGTAACGTTACCTAATTTAATAATTTTTTGTTTTTGTTTTTTCGCCCTCATCATACCTGACGTCTTTGAGGCGCCATTTAATAAACTGCAAAGCTTTTGAATATGACCCTAGCATTTATTAATTACTCGTATATAAACTGGTTGTATTTATTCATACAGTAACTTAACAAAAAATTATTTTATCATCTTGCATTAATATATAAATATTATTTATTGTTAAGTAAACATTTAAATTAGACTTTCGATAAAAGAATTCCACCATGTGGAATTCCATACATGGACGAGGTATGGATTTCCATACCTCGTCAGAAGTAATAGTGAGAACAAGAATGGAAGGCTTCATTCATAATGCATGCATAAATGCAATCCCGATTTTAGGCGTAGTATCCTGATAATTCAGTGATGACACATTGGATGGCGCAAACTACACGTACTCAACCCAACATAACTGAACACGCGCGTGCACATACATACACGCACATCATGGCTCATGCACATATATTCTAATATGGCTGCCCAAACAATTAAGGACGAAATGTTATGCTGGCTACACACCAGCGCGATGTTTGTCGCGCGCGACACGCGATATCCAATGAGCGTATAGCTTTACCAATATTCTCATTCTAAAATTATATGCTCATTGGATATCGCGTATCGTGCGCGATGAATATCGCGCTGGTGTACAGCCGGCATTATGCCTAATTCACTGGACGCGATGAGCGATGCGCGACGAGCGATATCCAATAAAAGCTTTGCTTTTTCTCGCGTGACTTGACTCGAATTTTGTTAATTGTCCTGAAAGAAATATCTTTTGTGTTACGGCAATCCTGTACTCAGATCCTAAGTTGCAGAATCTAGTATTCCCGAGTCTTCAGAGTTCAGACTTTTTTTGGATTATATAACTGTAACAGGATTTTGCGATGGACAGATATGTTATTCGGCGACCCAAAAAAGTGATGATAAAAACGAAAATACAGTATGTAATCGAAATTTTTCTCTGAATAGAAACTGATTAAATACTGATATGTCATAAATCTTTTTCTATCTAAAGAATATACATGAAAGAACAAATGAAACTCCATATATAGAAAAAATTTACTTCACCGGCCCTGGATGAGATAAATGTTTCCAAAAGTTGCAACAGTAGGTGGAAAATTGCTTATATTCAGCAAACAAAATGTCAGTAAAATGTTGGCAGATTGGTAGCAGATTTGGTCAGAAATATCAGTAGATCATCTAGCATCAATAATTACGCCGCATTCTATTTCTGTTCTGTCGGCAGAACCTTTCATAAGCAGATTGGCGACAGAAACAAAACTGTATTTGCGCGCAATGTATCTGACGACAGACTAGTAGTAGAAATCGAGTAGTAGAAACCGAGGTGCAATCCTGCTTAGTCTGTACCGCCAATCTACTAGCAATAAGCATGTCAATAGGCTTCATCATATTTCTGGCGGCAGTTTTTTTTTTGCCAACATTATCAGATATTACAGACTGTGTGAAACTTATAGCAATATGGCTTACAATTGTTCTAATAACTACTGCGTTTTAATTTTTAAAGTCTGACTCATAACAGCTTGACTTAACAAGGTATATACGTTTGTAATTTAATAGGCACTAATTTATTGTAACATGTACATACTCAATAATGTATCTGATTTTATTGGTGAACTAATTGTAACGGTCGTTGTATATATTCGTATAACACAGTTCAATTCCATTTCTTCTAATTGTTACTTTGAAGTATTATGTACATCTGAGCTTTTTAGTGTACAGATAAACCTTTCAATGAAGAGAATGAAAGTATTACTTGTATATCAATCACATTAAGCAATTTTAACTACATGGACCATACAAATTTAAGACAGATGAAATACAGGAACTTTCAATATGTATCTACAATTTTTTTAAATTTTAATTTATGTTATTTTGTAATTTCGATGTGAGAATCGATAATTTATTATGTCTTTTAGTACATTACATTGTAAAAACTTTTTGAATTTGTCTTAACATTGAGAATGACCCGATCGAGGTTGAAATGTTTGTTGTTGTATAGATATTAAATGTTCTTTTATTTTTAACTGGCTCGTAGCCCTTCCTTTTATTTATTGAAATTTATAGTCTTTTTGTCATCAGAAATTTGTACGAGGGCAATTCAATAAGTTTTTAGAAAAACATAGTATTATAAAACACATTTTTTTGATCGATTCATTTTATTTCTCAACATAGTCTCCTTTCAGCTCAATACACTTGATTCAACACATTTAAATTCATTCACCCAATTGTATACAGTCGCAAATACTGGTGCAGATGTACTATGAACATTATCCAACTCGACTTTGATTTCTTTCGGCGTTAAACCTTTCATATGTAGATGTTTGATCACTACACGAAACTCGTTTTTTTCCATTTTGCAAAAAAATACAAAGGTTGTTCGCTTTAATCGTCTACAGAAATGAAACCACGCGATGAATTCCGTTCAAAATATAACAGTAATCAGCTGAAAGATGCTATTTGTCAAAAAGTAATGTGACATGACACTGCGAGTGTCCTCTGACAAATTTTCTAAAAACTTATTGATTTGCCCTCGTAGCATACTCTGTCAAAATCTGTTTCTGCAGATTTAACTATTTGGATATATCTGACAAGATTAATTTAATAATTAAATATATACAGGATGTCTCGAATTTAAATGGCAAAGTTTCGAAAGCGTGTAAAGAATCGATAAACTAAAGAAAAGAATCCTTTAGAGATATACTCGTTTTTGTCTCGTTTTGGAAAAAATCGTAAAAAAAAACAAAACGTAATTTTCATTTTTGTATTTATTTATTATTTATTCATTTACACTTATTTATTCACGTTGTCATTTTCTTAATATGCCTCTTTGCCAAAAAGGCAGTACGAGAGTATGCGCTAAGATTTCCAGACAGAAAAATACCTGATCGGCGAATCATTACATTGATCAAATCAGTGTTTGGCAAAAACGCAATATGTACATTGTTGCAAGACCCTAACATTTTAAACAATATCTGCATTAAGCAAGTGACAATGTGAATAAATAAGTTTGAATGAATAGTAAGTAATAAATAAGTACAAACGAGAAACTATATTTTGTCTTTTTTTTTGCGATTTTTTTCAAAACGAAGCAAAAACGAACATATCTCTCTAAAAGACTTTTTTTTCTTAGTTTATCAATCCTCTACACGCTCCTGAAGTTTGACCATTTAAATTTGGGACATCCGGTATATTTTTTTATTTTATATACATTTTCTGAAAATATAGAAAATTGTTTTTATGTTATATTAGTTTTTCTCTTGCTTTACAATTTAATTACCTTCTTCTATTTTGTTCCTTTTCTAGCATTTATCAGTGATGACAGTGACTTTATACGATTTTACCTGAATTCCAAATTACCTATAGTGAAACTTCGAGTTTGGCAGGTTTATTGCCTTCAATACAGAGAAAAAACTCTGAGTCGCTTATTATAGCCGGTATAGTCGATTTTTATATTTAAAATCGTTTTAAGTACAATCTTAAGATGTTACGAACCAATCACAGAGCTGTATTAACATTTTAAAATATTTAAGATATCCTTGAAATAAGAATGGACTATGAATACCGATCTATAATTTATAACTTTATTTTACAAAATAATTGCAATTGACGGACGTATAAACACAATAATAAAATTTACAGTGCACGCATTTTCATGACATATACTTGTCGTGATCTATCGAAGTTATTGATCGTGACATGTCTATTACAATTGCCAACTCTCATGGTTTCTGCCATGGCATGCTAATTTCATCTCGTGTGAAATAACAAACATGTGGCCTTTAAATGTAGCGAACCACCGTGCATTTAAAACGATTCATCCCTGAGCGTAGGTCATCCATGAGAAAATAACGACAGATGGTTTAAAACGATGCGTCGAGAACGAATCACCGTGGTGATCGACTAGCAGGTTGACGCGGGTGGTTGAACACAGCGTCATTTGGTCTTCAATCAGTGTAATACATCGGGCTAATTAAAACCTATTTGAAAAGTCATGTGTGACTTTATTCGTATCTGTTTCTACAATTTACAATAATTTTTCTATAATATAATAATTGTAAATAGAAAGATAAATACATATCATATTTAAATTTAGTACCTTCTTTTTTAACTTATTTTACACGCAAATAATTTGTAATATGTTGTTTTAAGACGTATGTAATGATACGATAAAATAACGACAAATTGATGATAAGATAAAATTAATTGGATTCTTAGAATTATGAAGAATTGTCTGGGAAAAAATTCGATTTTGTCTCTTGAAATTTTTGGGATAAGTCTATCTTTACAAAACTAGATCGATTATATATGAATATACACTGATAGCAACCGGTTGGTTCTAAAACACATGTCACTACATTCCCATGCTCGTTTACCGCGTGCCACCTGATGGCGCGTGAAATAATAGAACGATGGGAAAGAAGTCATTTAACATTACAAAAAATTATGCGTAATTATCTGATGTATATGTATAATATCTATTTGACTATTTCTATTATTTGCGATGATTTTTCCTTAATATAATTATGGTAACCATATATACAAGGTGTTCGCTCTGTATATCGAGACCAAAATTATACAGTGTTAATTAGATTGATGAGATTGAGTAGGTTCGTATAAACCTATGCCCGAAAATGCTAAATTAAAAAATTATAAACGTTTAAAGATTGACTAGCAGAATGCATTCACTACTGTGTCTAATGTATAGTAGAAATATTAGAAAAAGTTTTTAGTTCAATGAATGGAAGTCTGCATTCTTTCAGAATCATGCATTTTTGAACATTTATTGTAATTATTATAATAACTAATATTATTATACCAATAAATGTTTGAAAATTTTTTTCCCTTCTGAAAAAATTCAGGCTTCCATTTGTCGAATTTTTTCAAATATTTCTACTATACGAGAAATAGTAATAAATGCGTTCTAAACTTTTTAATTATCGGATATAAATTTATATGAATTTTTCCGTACTTTGTATACATTTTATTTAACGTTTTCCCTTTTTATTTTTTAATATATACAAATAAATAATTTAATGTGTTATTGTAAGTCGTATGAACATATAATAATAAATTAATGATAGACTAGATTCTTCATATCTCTCTTTCAAAATTATCAAAAATTCTCTTTAACACAATAACATTTTATGAATGAAATATTAAGATGTTAAAAAGTTTAATAGATATGTAATCATAACACACATATAATGACTTTTGAAAGAAATTTTATTCCCGCCGACACATGCGAATGTGTTACAAAGTAAAATTCATAGAAGGAAAAGTTTGACGGCAGGACGGTTATTTTTTGCCGACGAAATTTGTTCGAGCAGTGAGGCGACGCGACAATGCGTCGTCGCCGAGCATAAAACGAGTCACGTGCGTTTTACGAACTGGAGACTCGGTCTATCAGTCCCCTTGCAATTAGATGAAGTTCGTAATTTTGTACAGCGAAAGTTTGGCTGGAGGACATATTTTACGCCGTGTTTCTCCCCCTTCCTTCCCTCTCTCTCTTACCTTTCTCTTATTTTCGTTCACCCTTTGCATGCGAATGTGCACCGATGGGGATGCGCGCAACAAACTTTTCCCTTAATTTCGTGATCACGATACATAGCAGCAACTTTCGGTTTTTGGGGAGAGAAAGAGAAAACGCCAGTCGAAATAAAGACTGCCACTAGCCGGTGAATTACATATCCGGCCATATATTCGCAGAACCTGGTTCTATTCCCCTTCGCCACCGAATTTCAGATATCGGATGTTCCACGTATATCCACGTGTCGATTTCCATTGAAGTTTACAATTCTGACGTAACGCGACATTCGGGACCGTTTTCGTCGGTGGCCACGGTCTCAAATGAAATAATTGATATGGGGGAGCACGTGCTCGCGCTTTAGAGCGATACTTACCGTCTTCGTGTTCGTACGCCAAACGTACGATTTTACATTCCCCTCTTTTCGCTAGCCACACCTCCGGGCTAATGACAGTATTTTTCGCATATATGCGCGATTGAAAACGCGCGCTTGCGCGCATTCACGCATTTCATCAAATATTCACGCGATTTTTACAGCAAAGCCCGTAAAGGGGCTTTCTCTCCTCCCCTAAGTTTCTTCTCCTTCTTCCTCTCTTCTCTCTTGCCTACTTCGGCGAAGAGGACACGGAGGAAGAGTCCGTTCGCAATTGTTACTATAAATATCGCATAAATATTTGATGTTACGCGTGACACAAAAGGAAGATGATTGTCACCCGAGCGGAATACGCGACTCTATTCCTCGACGATGAAAAATTCAATCGCGAGTGACTTGGGAGCCGACTGCAAATTTCATGTAGACCACGTGACGGCGAGTGCAGAAACGCGTTGCGTGATTCCGACGCGCGCCCGCGATCGTGGACACGCGTGCACGCGTATGTACGCGCGCGAGTCCTGGAGTTTCCCTTCTGGGAAGGGAGAGAAAAGGTGGACATTCCTCGTCGCGGCGAGGGGGCCCAGCCCTGTCATTCCGGCCGCAACCCGTCTGCTTTCCACTTGAACATATGCACCGCATTTTGCGCATTACTGTAACTCCTCGTTAATGATTTACCTCCAGGAACACCGAGGCCTTTTCTCTCGATCACATGCGCTGCCGAGAAGGGGGAGCGCCTTTTAACCGTGAATATTATAAAAAAAAGAGCGACTCGCGTGTGCGTGAGACTGGGAAACTTCTCGATTTATCGACTATTACCGACAATCGAAGTATGTAAGAAATAGTAATCACGTATAATAGGCTAAACTTGAGGCTTGGTAGTGAATACAAAATTCTATGTATCACATTAGATTGCTAACACCTAGTAAATTTATGTGTAAATTTATGGTAAAATGTGATGATAATAGATATATTTAGTATGGGATAATATACAGTATACAGTAAAAAAAAAGCGATGATTTTAAACAAAAATATTGAAGAAAGTTTACAACATGTTGCATACTTGTTGTGTACGCGTTGAAATTTTACACTTTATGTCATTCTGTTACTTCGAAAGCGACACAACTAAAAAAATATAATATAATTTTCTAGTTATTACTATGAATGGGTTAGATAAAGATTATTCTATAAATTATCAAAAGTAAACTGACTTAATTTCACAGTCCGTTCACCAAATAGCACTCGTGTCGTTCTTTTCAAACTAAAGCTCTGTATTAATAAAAGTATTGCAATTTTTTTATCTGCAGCCGACCATCATCTTGAATTAATTAGTCTATCGTCCAATAAGCGCTTAGTAATTCTTTAATATGATATAATTATTAGGTCAAACAAAGCTGATTTTTGCGCGACTACTTTTATTAATGTAATATTTTTTAGACCGCGTTCATAAACTTTACTTGTATGAATTATGTATCATTTTGGGCACGTTTGAAAACACTACCCAATATGGACATGCTAATATAGACGTCCAGTGGACGTTTAAATTCGGACATCCAGACGTCTATTCACCGTGCGAATAAAGTCTGATGATTGTGTATTCTAGATCATCCAATCAGACCTTTAAATCTAGAAGAATAACAGCAAGTGCTTATTCAAATGTTGTCCAAACACCTAATTTGGACGGTCTAATTAGACATACAAAAAATTTAAGCAGTAAGCGAATTGGACAATGATAGTAGAGAAGATAATGGGTGCATTCAGTACTACAACCGCTCATTGAGCGTTCAGTGAGCGCTTGCATCTTATTGGCATATTCCGTTAACTAAAAATATAGACCAAACAGATACAAGAGCTCACTGAGCGCTCAGTGAGCTGTTATGGTACTGAATGCATCCAATAACGTAAACTGTAGAGCAAATCTAAAGCTCGATCTACAATTGCGTAAACCTAGTTGTTTAGGCAATTCGAATTAACCGCGCTTACGTACAATGGGTTTAAAACGTTGATTTGTTTACCGCTTATGTCTTACTACTTAAGTGTTTTGTGTGCCATAGCGTCGCCAGTTAGAATGCACCAATCAACAGGTTGTTGCACAGTAGTTACTGTGCGCGCGCATTCGACGCTGGCGAATTAAGATATTAAACGAGTTCTGGGCGCGTTGTTCTTATACTGGTCTCCATCGCGACTATAATAACGATAGAGATAAAGAAACCGACGGGAGAGATCGGAGGCCCGATATTCGAGCAAAGTGTCGTGTTTCTGGCTGCTCACTTAGGACCACTGAATGCAGCAGCCACATCCGGCCTATTCAGGCCCATTCACAATCTCGTCGGTCTCAATGGCGTAGGCGGAGTCTATGACAAGGAGTTGGTACCCCCATTACAAACGCGCGCACCCCCAACTTTTCCTCCCGTTACCCGCGCGACTAAGGGCTAAGGATTTACATGTGCGACGTGTGCGTGTGTCTGAGCACATTGTACCATGTTCCCTCCTGCGTGAACCATTGGCGACAAATCGATCCATTCATGTCCGAAACGTCATTCAGCAAGCTCGTGTTGTCGCTCGTAAACGGGTTTTGACCAAAATACCGGCATTTTCACCGAGATTAACGCGCCCTTTCCATCGATTGTCAACAACAATGGCGTGCTTACTCGCTGGCCGGCAACGACTCCTTCGTTGAACGCGATGAAGTTGACGCGAAGCCTGTATCGGATTGATTGACGAGGGAATGATGAAGTGTCTCTTCATGTCAGCGCGTTTCTTCGACAGACTACCGAAGTCGCTGCCTTGCGAAAAACGTCGCGTCAATCGAGAGGATCAAATTACGCTAACATTTCTTTAAAGGGACAGCTACCTGTTGAAATATGCACTAATATGGAGAAACAAGTTGCTCGCATGCACTTCGTACATTTTTCAGATCTTTCTAATTGTTATAAGAAAAATCAATAAAATAATTTCATTGATTTGATTCTGGAAAAAATTTTGCGCGTAGATGAAATTATTTTATTGTATTTTATTGTCATTTGAGGCTAGGTCCACAACCTTGCTTTAAGAAGCCTTAATGCCTGATTTATGCTTCGATTTTAATCCTAAAACCCTAAAATTCAGCCAATGGAATACAAATTTCAGTTAGGACCAATTAAGACTGGCAGTCCTACTGGCTGAATTTTAAAATTTAGAAGCATAAACCAAGCATAAGTCATAAGTCGAAAGAGCTTAATGCTCGGTCCACAACCTTGCTTTATGGAATGTTTTTTTTTCCATTTCAGGTCGCATTCTTTATGATATACCTTGTAAAGTATGTCGGGATCACTCTTCGGGAAAGCATTATGGAATATTTGCCTGCGACGGATGTGCCGGCTTTTTCAAACGATCAATTAGACGGAATCGTCAATACGTCTGCAAGGCAAAATCCGAGGGGGGTTGTATGGTGGATAAGACGCATCGGAATCAATGTCGTGCCTGCCGATTGGCAAAATGCATTCAGGCCGGCATGAACAAAGACGGTAATTGAGGCGTTCTAGCTGTTCACACTTCCATTCACGCTGTTTTTGAAAATATTTTTTTAGTAAAGATTAGAAAGAAAGTAACATTTCTTCTGAAAACATTTTAGCTATTATAGTTTTAACTTGTATTATCTGATTTATTTTCTGTTCCTGCCCTAGACTGCACTAGAACTCTCTTTCTTACTTTCGATAAATATCAAACATACATTTAACTCACTTTAAGTTCTAAAAGTGTACACTAGTACTTCAGCCATAGAAAACAGACCTTGTCCGCTTTCCTCTGTTTGCTAATATACTATAAATCTACTAAACGAGAAACCACATCGCTTTTTTTATAGCTGTGCAACACGAACGAGGCCCACGGAACTCAACACTTCGTAGGCAAATGGCTCTATACTTTAAGGAACCTGAAATTATGAATAGCATGGTAGCACCGCCGCCAACGGCTTTAGATCTTGTTTTGCCTAAAGTGCCATCGGAACCACGCGTCTCCATGCCTGGACCATCGCCCCATCCTTCCCTTCCGCATCCGGTATATTGCAACGCGTTGACAGTATCAAAAGTACGTCTGTAATAATATTAATATCTAGTATAGTGTGTTAATTTTACTTTATTTTTCTAAATGTTCTTTTGAAGAATTTATATATCACACACTCTAAGAAAAGCAACATAAATAAAAAATATAAAATTATTTAGGAAAAAAAACTGCATATTTTAAAATTGATACAAATTGCAATATATTAAATATACATAGTTGAAATATATTAAATATGGTAGAAAAATTTCAATTTGTATCACTTTTCTTATAGGAGTGCGATATATATATTTTTTAGATATTTTTTATAAAAGCTAGACAAATTTTTTTATGGGATCTAAATACTTTTGCAAGGTAATGTTTCTGTAGACTCGAGGAGAGTTAAAAAATGTATTACAGCGACGAAACATTGAGGACATTATCTATTTTAGATGCCATCGAATATCCCGAATCTGCAGTTGCCGTTCATACCTTCGATCAATCCTGAGTCTATATGCGAACAGGCCGCGAGGTTACTCTTTCTAAACGTGCACTGGGCGCGAGATTTGGTATCGGGAACGAATCTCGTAATGGAGGACCAGCTGACGTTGCTTGAGTCTTCCTGGCGCGAGCTCTTCCTGTTAGCTGCCGCGCAAATGATACCGACCCTAGATCCCACACCTTTACTACCGTTAAATCTTCAAAGTATCGGACTTGCGATCGAAGTGAACCGTTTCCGAGAGACTCTAGCCGGTTTCCACGCAATGAACTTAGACCAACACGAATTTGCCTGTATCAGGGCGATAGTGCTTTTCAAGGCCGGTCTGGATAATGAACCGGTATCCAGCAATAGGAGTACTAGCAGTAACTCACCTAGTCCTGGAAGTCGGCTCAGAGATGCGGTTTGTGTCGCCCGGCTGATGGACAGCGCCCAATTAGCTTTAGGACAGCGGCTCAGCGGGGCCTCTTACGGAACCCTTAGATTCAACAAGCTGCTATTACTATTGCCTACTCTGCGTTCCGTATCTGCACATGCTATTGAGGAACTTTTCTTCAGGACAACTATCGGGGTGATTCCGATCGAAAGGATTATTTGCGATGTGTACAAAGCGTCCTAACGCAACGGATCCGTCCCGACAAAGCAATATGAAAATTGAAGAAAGCACTTATTTATTATATTTTTATTCTGGCCCATTAAGATTTCTAAAATCTTCAATATCAACGTATTTTATTTACATGAGAGAAAGAGAAACTTTTTAAATCTAATTAGAAATTATCTTTGTTTTATTCTCTTCATTGCTCTAAAAGAGAGAATGTAAAAAATTTTATTTTAATTTTATTAATATATTAGTACATAAATTGCATCTGCAACAAATGCAATTTATGTACTAATATTTTACAATTCTATTGGAAAATTTTAGTGTGTTCAGTTTTTATTTATTGCGAATTCGATTGGTCACAATATGTAGGTAGTACATATTGATGCAAATAAAAACATATATATAAATGATTTGAACTTGTCCAATGTATAGCTCAAATTATTATATTCAAGCATATGACTACTGATAGAATTTCACCCAGAGAAAATTATCACATTTGTTTGGTTAAATATATATTAAACATTTAATTGGTCAAGATTTATATTTTATACACACATATATATATGTATAAAATACACACACACACACACACACACATATATATATGTGTGTATGTATACATACACGCTTTTCTCCATTTATATATTATTTCATTATAAGATAACATGCTTTAATCTGTAGTGTATTGTGTAACCCAATTACACCTATATATTAGTGCATTCAATCGAATTCGATGCTAAAAAAAAAGAAAGACAATTATTGGGATTACATAATCTAAAAAAATATAGTTTATGTGAAATATTAGTACGAGAAATGGAATGATCATAATAGATTTAGATTTTATTGAAAAATGCAAAGACAAGATAAATTACGTTTTCCGAGGCTTTGGAGTTGTGCAAAAAAGTTAGTTTTAAAAAATTTGTTTAAAATATTTTAAGAATAAAAAACATTCAATGAAAAGAATCTACCGAAAACTAAAGAAATTATACAATATACGCATGTAAATACAAGTGTAAAAATGATGCAGCTTCGTTACATTTTAATTATCTAATTAAGATAACTAAAGAAAATATAGAATGATATCTTATTGAGATGCACATATCAAAGACATAATTGTGTATATAAATAGGATTTCAACATATGTAAATAAAACGTTATACATCTACAATCTTAAACTTTTCTTTCTTGACATTTCCTCTTAAGGTCCTATTTTCATCTTAAGGTCCATTACGTATATTTACAAATATCGATACAATAGCGTAAGGTACACTAAGAGAAAACGAAATAGTTCCAGCAACTATAAATTTGGCAACTTTTGCAATTGAAGTACCTGTAACTAGTTTTACAAAGTAATAGAAACTAAAGTAGTATGCTGAATATTATAAAAATATAGTCACGGTAACAAATTGTATGCACTATTAATTGGTACTGAAATAGTGACTCAACTACATTGAGTAATTACTTGGACTTCATGCAAATGGATATAACAATTACATTTTTCTAGTTTAGACAAAAATTTTTAAAGTGTCGCTCAGTACGAGTAGTACGCGGCTTTGACGTCCCCAGAGGGACGTAGCGGAGTTCAGTTTCTCCTAAGAAGGAAACCACTCGCTTACAATAAAAGGCGCAGCATTGGTTTCAAACTTGGAAGACAAAAATAAATAAGAAATGCATACACAAATTTGTAACTATGTATTATAAAGCTTTAATAAGAACAATAAATAAATTAAGTGAACTAAGAAAATATAGTAATATTAACCATTTATAAATTGTTCATATGGTTAATGTACTATATTTTCTTAGTTCACTTAATCTAGTATTCTTATTAGAATTTAATAATATGTATATAGTTGAGGCGCTATTTCACTACAAATTTATAGTTACTGATACGACTTTTTTCTCTGAATGTAATTATTTTAAATGTATTTATTTGTGCTTTTAAATCTAGCGCGACTAAAGAAGATAAAGATCTACCTTCCATTCATTATAATAGCGGAGGAAAAGCAAAGGAATTGTATGTTCAAAAATTTACCTGGCTGTTGGGACTGACAGAATACGCATTTCACGGTGATTTGAGCTATAAACGACACAAAGAACGACCGTGCCGAATTGTGCTGGTGCTGTCAGTACATTTTGTGTATTCCTTGCCTTGGTAAGCCAACATGTAATCATCCAAGCAAATAGTCTAACAAGTTGTAAATCGACGGATTTAAATCGACCCATATTGACATCTTTGTCGAAATCTTTATTAACGGCCGTTTTATGTTAGAGATCTTTCAGAGATTTGATTTTTTTTTTCAAGATCTTTGTTACATCATCTTCTCTCGTCAAATATCAACTACTTTATGTTGCTATTTAATTATCTACGTAAACAGGAATATCGAAAAAAAATATCAACTAAATCTAAAGATATTCAACTCTCCTAATTACGTAACTAATTACATATTGAGTCGTGAATTTTTATTAGACGTTTATTTATCCATACAGCACAGAACGTGCAGCAATTACGCTGCAATATTGCTGCAATGTTGCAACATTGTTGCTGCAACTTTTGTGCTATAGGGACAGGATTGCTTTCCAATACATGTTCTCGTTTTTCTTTTATATGTATCCTCCAATTATTTTATATATAACACGATAAGATTATTGAAATAAAATTTAAATAGAGAATTTGTGTGAAACGAAATCTAGAAAGAATTTGTCAGTTGCAATATGTTTGAAAAGCACTAAAGAATATTCTCACGAAATTGCGAGATGCGGGATATGTGAAATAATATCAGCACGTCGTTCAGTTCAACCATACCCGAACAACTCTTGTTACTCATCTGAGTGAACTTTCGAGTGTTGCCACTTAGCGACACTAGTACTTCCTTGTGCCTAAATATGTTTATGTCGAGACATATTCTAATTTTTATTCTCTTTGTTCGAACTGCGTATAAGTTTGCACAAAAGTTATCCAAATATCTGAAAATATTGATAATGAGGAGGAGAAATAAACCTATTCGCAATATAATTCTATAAATTACTTATACGATCTTTTCTATTTATTTATTGTTTCTAAGGCCATGTTCCAAAATTTATATTGTTAATACTGAAAATCTATAGTGCATGTAACGCAAACTATAGTTTCAGTACTGACAATAAATTTTGGAATACAGTGTAATAAAATAATTTACTTTCTTCTAATATAAGTTTTTTTTAGAATTTATGGAATATGAAGATGTTCGATATATGATTTTTATCCAAATATATTTTTTAGAACTGTTTGTACTTACTCGTACAATTCTCGAAAGATTCTGCAAATCAAGACGTTGGAAAATATAACTGTCATTTTTAGTTTATACAACTTTCACGAATATCAAGGTGGAATGTTTACCTGGCTAATTCAGCAGACCTTCGACGGATTATACTCTACCTTCTTAGGATTACCTTTTGGAGGATTCCGCTACACCCGATTGAACGCTTGGCCGGCTACTGTTTAATTCAATGTCGGCCATCCGAACAATCGGTTCACCCATAAAATCCATAATTATTTCCTTTTCCATTTTTGTATTTTAAAGAGGTCAAAGTTCTACACCTCAAGGAGAGTAACATCATTAGGTTAAATTAAATTATTTATATTTTGTTTTAGAATGATTCTAATAGAACGTGTCACGTGGAATTTTTACATTTAAATTGTCACAATGTTAAAATTGTGAAAAAACTTTAATTAAAATTTGGAATATAGTCTTCTATGTAAATTTCATTTTTTCATTAATATCGAGAAAATAATGTCTTACTAACCTTTAAATAATGTAAATAATGTACATAGATAATGATTGTTAAATTTAAAATTAACAAACTTAATCAAAATCGCGAGTCCAACGTGGTGGCGATTACGCTAAATCGCTGAGCTGTTTGAGAGCGACGAGGGGTGTGTGTGTTAAGCAAGAGAAACGGAGAGAAGCGGTATCGCAGCACCCAATTAACATCTCGATTTAATAAAGCTCTCAAGCCGCCGTATGTTACCATTTCCCGTACAAAGTGTCTGCCAACTAAAAAAAGAACGACATATAGAAAGAGAGAAAGAACTCGCTTGTCTTCCCTGCACCCCTGAAGCCTACTACTCTCGTAATCGAGGAGGCCAACGCTCTTCAGCAAGTAACACTGTAACGTTTCCGGCTGAGTGAATAATAATCCCGGGAGTTCTGAACAATGACGAGCTACTTCGGTAGCAACAATGACGGTAACAGAGAGGCGGCATTATAAACGTCACAGGTCTATAGGCCTGGTGTTATGGAATTTCTTTAGTTAAAATAAAAGCTGTTCCGCGGTGTACACGCATGTAAATATAATGTGTACCAATATAAATAACAACGTTTTTAATATATCAGGTGAAATTATATATTTTCAAAACAGTATTTCAATTTCTATAGATTATTATTTTTATCTGTAGAATATCATTCCAATAATCTTACCATTTATATCGTACTTTTAAGAAATTATACACGAAAAGAACAGTTTTACTGAAAGTATCTAAAATCTGAGAAAATCTAAAAATAACTTTGTTGCACATCTAAATAATTATGCAGAACACTTAAATGTTGATGACAACGCTGCAAAAAGCTTTAACGTTCTAGCAACTAGTTTGAACGTCTTATATAATTATTTTAATGACTCAAATAAAATTATTTTTTAAATCTTATTGTATAATCTTATAATAGCTAGATTTTTACTTCAGCAAAACCGTTTTTTCCAGTAAAGTACAACAAAGTGTATAGTAAAGTAAAAATAAAAATGTCCACGATTTGAAACATTTCGCATACAAAACTTATAACAAAAGTTTGTTTAGCAGTTTAAAATTATTTCTATGAAATTTTATCAAGATGATTGGCGATTTCAATTGGCCGTATATGCATATGCAACTAATTTGTGCTTTATTAAATTCCTGACGTAAAACGCTTGGCACGTGCAAATATTCGCTAAAGCTTAATTGAACACGCGATAGACGTGCTTGCTTACGACGGATGCACTAATTCAACCAACCACCCCGAATTGCCAGAGCCGAATTGCCAGCGGTTCCCACCGATGCAACATTGGGCAACACCTTGCCATTTTAGCCGCCCCGCGATGAAAACACACGGAACAGTTCGAGAACGCGCGGCTCATTCCAAGGAACAATGCTGAAAACAATAACACCGATCGTCTCTGATCCCGGTACACATATCGTCATATCGTATAAGTAACAGTAACAAAACGCAATTCGAGCACAATGGGGCGACGATGTAATTGCGCCCCACGGTGGTGACTGGTGCTCGTGTAAAGGGCACTCGACTATATGTTACAATCTCGATTTCGTCGCCAATCCTCGAAGACGACAAGAGGAACAGAGCAAAAGAGAGTGAGAGAGAGAGAGAGAAAGAGAGGGAAAAAGAAAATCCCAGAGAGACCGCGTCAATGCCGCTCAAGTGACCTCTCACGAATTGCGCTTTGCTTTGTGGGTCATTGTTGGCTTTGTTTTGAGGTAACAAAATAGAAAATGCGTTCCATACGCGATCGCCATTCTAGTCAATTAGCGGCCATGTGATCCATCAAAATGGGATATTTCTCTAAATTTTTCTGCATAATTATGACTCTGCAATCTAAATTAAAAATGTTTTCATGTAACATTACTGTTCCATTTCTTTCTATTAATTTAAATTAAGAATATTGGTATAATATATGCTATAATAGATGCCTAACGCATTTTTAGAAGAATTAAAGAAAAAAAATGAAAAAGCTAAAAGTTTTTAATTTTTCAGCTTTAATACTTTAGATCTGACACCAAAATCTGTAACACAGTCACTGACTAAATCTGGGTAAAAAAAACTATTTAATTTTATTAAAAGGCATTAGTTAATTTTAAAAAACTAAAACAATAACTTGTATAAAAAAAGATTGAATACTAAATATATTTTAACAGGAATAATCCAAATTTTTGCAGATGTAACGTAAGAAAATCAAATTGTTTGCTATTTTTTACAAAGAGTTTTATAATTTAATGGATCCAATAGACACACTGTGCCATCTTGAAATCTTTAATTCTTGCTAGTACCGTCTCGATTCATCATCATGTCGTAGAGTATGAGTACTAAGTTTGAGTAATTAAAGGCTGCGTTCCACTTAACGCTCGCAACGCTCGTGAGCATCGTTTGTCCTTGTTTAACATTTGATAAACGACAAGGATAAAATGATTCCACGAGCGTTGTGAGCGTTAAGTGGAACGCAGCCTACGAAAGACGAAAAAGTAAGTGATCTAAATCGGACACACCCTGTGCCGTTACGAAAAGATTCGGTTTACCCCCGATATAATTTATTCGGACAATAAGCATGCGTCTAACAGGCGCTCTACCCTCCGTCGTGCCTCGGGCATCAGTGTCATCACAGTGATGAGCCCCTCAATGACAGCGACCAACATAATCTGTTCCCATCAGCCAAGTAGACATAATGGACGCATCAGCAGCGGGAAGCGACAATGGGAGCCGGATAGCATTTTACAGGAGCGCGTGGTAGTTGTGCGCCCAGAATTGTCGGGGGTGGTAAAAGGAGGGTGACTAGTGAGTGGGCCCGCGCGAAGGGGCGAGCCGTGGGGTGAGATCGTCGTCACCGTCGTTTTCTAGTGGTACGCTCAAAACGCGGATGCACGGCACGTAACGCAACGCAACGCATTCGGCCCACCTCAGATTCACGGAGCCGAGACTTCGCTTTATTAAATTCCTGACGCGAAACGCCCGGCACGTGCAAATATTCGTTCACCGAATTGAGACGCTCAATTCGGGATACTTGCTTACGGCGCGGACGCGTTAAATTCAACCGAGCACCGGAACACTCTGAATTGCGAACGCCGAGTCGCGAGAAGCCGTGCCAGAGTCGCGGGAACACTTCCAGCTGCCGGATTCCCTTGTTGCCCGATGTGATCCGGCAAAACAATAGTAGAGAAATCCGTATGCACACGGTATTACGAAGCAATCTTTTTTAAACATTTTACGAATGTTACAAAGAATATATAGATAGAAAAAGATTTATGAAAACATTGTCGCTATATACTTTTCATTATAGTTCATGTGTGTCGTGTTTAGACATTTAATATTAATCTCATAGCAAATTCGATTGTATTATATTAAACAAGTGCATACTAAAAGTTGCTATATATCAAAATTAGCAAAGTTAAATGTAAAAGCATATAAATATTTTAAATAATTAAATACTTAATGATACTGTTACGTTATTCGCGATAGAATATACGTATTAATGCAAAATATAATAATTTTCGTTGTCAAAGTTGATTCTATTATGCAACATTTAGATACTTTATATAAAATAGTCTTATATGCACTAATTTAGTGTAATGCATGAGTGACCGAATTCACCATCAGTCATATTACATAAAATGGTTTCCGCCTACAATCTGCTCATATATGTATTATGTAAAACTAAAATTAAACTAAGTATATCGAATATGCATTCGTATCTAGCACTATGATCTAGTGATTATATCAAGTAACAACTTACGTAACTAAAGCTATGCAAAATAGATATATATTATTTCTGCACAAACAGGTTGGATTGGTTTTTAACATTCAATATGCTAATCACGAAAGTTTATAATTAACTTGTAGACTTTAACGGAAGCCTTATTAGAGCAAGATAATGAAATATACGAGTGATATATTTATGATCGATCTGAAATACTCTGAAATTCTTCGACGATTGAAAAATAAAGAGAAAAGTGTGAAAAAACAAGAGAAAAGTTTAAAAAAAAAAGAAAAAATATACACCTGCATAAAAAAAGTATCGAATATTATATTTTCCTACATAAAAACAGATATGAAATAAATGCAATTAGCCAAGTATTTCATTACTTAAAGATCTCGGAAAAAATTATTTGTAATAAATAATGTTAATTCTAAGACAAGAGAAATTAGTCATCCATTTTAGAATTTTAGTAAACATTTTATTTTGTTCTTAATATGTAATTTTAAACATTAAAAGAAAGCTGCATAGTGCAAAAGGATGTCAATTTTAATTGTTATCAACTAATGTTTCTAAAATCAATCAAATTAAATCAGTATTTGAAAATAAAAGCCTAGTAATGCGAGCTTGCGTGCTTTTATTTCGTAATTTCTACCTCTCGTGAGATAGAAACATCACATGACACCATGACAGCTTTTCAGAAATATCCTTTCTCCTTGTATTGCGACATCGGTGTTCAAAGGACCGTACCCCCCCCCCCCCTCCAGTATTGGGCGCCGCGCGTTTAAGACGTTAAAAAGCACGTGTGTGCGACAGACAATTATGAGACCGGCTACGACTTAAGACCACATGAAGGATCACGCACCTCAGCCTGATACTCGGGCAAACGGGCCCCCTTTCACAATGGCTGACTTCGTAAGGCAAAAATCAGAAAGTTAGGCCCCCGATCCTGTGCTACATCTCAGCTGCGAACAGAGAGAGGGACCAGCGAGCGAGCGAGTTTCCGAGGGATGCGCAGCTGTCATGGAGAGTGCAGCGATTGGCCGCTACTATTAGTCGGCCATGCTGAATCTTTCCGGTCTTGCTTCTCCTCACAATGGTATTGAGGACTTGGAACAGGGTCAGTAACTTGGCTAAAGATCAGGGTCGTCCAATAATATCTAACGTCGCTTTCGTACCCGCGAGCGTTTCGTTATTCATTGTTCAGCTGACAACATGGTAAAGTTGGTAGGATCAACATCGATTAAGTTGTCCACAGATTTATCTCTTAGTAAATAAACTGAATTATTAAAACCGAAAAGAACATTTTGTTTTTTATGATTTATATTTTTTAATTGCGCGATACTGTGTATTTTAAATACATTTCAATACGATATGAAAATCTTTAATGCCTGGCGATATCCTTGACTGTTGCTGGTGACATGTGGAATATGCCGCGTGTGAGACGAGTGTGTCGTCGATTATAACAAATAGAAACGCGCGATGTGCCTCTGTTATTGAAATAAATCCCATCATAATCATTGCTAACACTTCTGAAGGGAATCTGGAATAAGCTAGTAGTAGCGGGAGAAAATGGTCAAGAGGTGGAGAGAGAAAGACAGAGGGTTCCCGGGGACTCATCCACGATTGTCGGCCGCGTGCCGCCACCCTAAGGATTAAGCGCAATTATTGGAATCACTCCGGTAGACCACAACCCGTTTCACACGCTTCTTGTGTCCTTTTGGACTATTATGAGAGCTTACTACGTTAAAAAAAATCATATTCTTTTAATATTTCAAAGTTATAGAACAAATATGCCGACATTCATATATAAAAGTAATGGTTCAATTGCGATTTACCTCTTGTCTAAATTAAAATACAATTTTGAACCACAATTGCATTTTTTTACAATTATGTTAACTCTAAAAAAATAAAAACTAAGTTGAAAGAATACTTACGTAAAAACATGTGACTTATATCGCAGAAATATTTTTTATCTGATTTTTACGTTTATAAAACAATATCGATATTTTAAACTATATGTGAAGTTTTACATTTAATTAGTATTTTTTTTAATTTGGTAATTGAAAAAATATATTTTATTATTTGAAAAAAAAAA
>NW_017256436.1:3485520-3505410 GCF_001594055.1 Mycetomoellerius zeteki
CATTAATGCTTTAACATATTATTGTAAAAAATTAAGATTTATCAAAAAATTTAAAAGCGCAGAGAATTCAAGACAGTTCGTATAGATTCGAATTACTTTACTTTCGAATTCAAATGGTTGACATTTCTCATGGATAAAGAGAGAGAGAGAGAGAGAGAGAAAATAGACCTCCTGTCTCTTTTTCCTCGTATTGCTTCGAAAGAAACATGACACTCGTTAACGCCGCCGAGTCGTTGTGAAATCCGCGGACTAAAAACGTATGATTCAACTAACAAAAGTATGTATTTATATCGCGTTAGCCTCATAATTAGCTACACAAAAGCCATATAAAGCCCATTGCGCAACCTATATCTACGAATGAAATGCTAGCCATTGCACTTTTTCCCAATCACGCTTTATGAGCTGGCTTCATTAAGGACACGGTTATAGCAGTATTTTTTTCCTAATTAATCCTAGCGTATTTGTGAATATTAAATGCTAGTTCAAATTTAAAGAAAGAAAATGGTTTCGATGAATTTTTAGTTTTTTGCTTTAGTTTAACATTTTACTACGTATTGAGATTTATTGAAGTTATGTACGTACACATACATAATACAGTGAACTGTTACGATGCAATGTTACACGTTATAACATTTATATAATTTGTAAAGTTGTTTAATAGTTACTATAGTTAACAGTTAAAATAAAAATATAATATATGGTCACATATTTTTACTTTACTACTAACTATAGTAACTGTTAACTATAATCAAGAAAATTATTGTCAATAGTGAAATTAATAGTGAACGCTAATTAAAGGACATTAGTACAAACATATGTTATCTTTACAATAAATACAATATGAAATTATACAGAGAGAAAGCTCGATATTTTCTTTATTCTTTACATAGCAAACGTTTTAAGTATATTTCTCAAATCGCTGAACGCGACTCTTGTGTTTGTGTGTTGCTTCGTCAATAAATCTCTTAATGGACGCATTCCACGTGCGCGCAAGTACACGTGGTATCACAGTCTAACCGCTCATCACCCCTTTTGCATGCGGCTTGGGTTTTTGGCTTGCTATAACTCCGATAATTATGTTACCAATGCGTCGAAGGACAAAGAGCTCTCGAGCAATGGAACGGTGGATGGCCCGCTTGCTCGCGAGAGCCAAAAGAGACATGGTTGCTTGGTAGCCCAGCTGCCGGTAATCCTCCCTTTGTAATTTGCCTCTATGACCCCCCTCTCCTTTTTCAGTGGCGTCGATTTTTTTCCCTGGACCTTTCCCCGCGCGTTTTCCAACAATCATCTAATCATCGGTGCGCTACTTTCATCATAAAATTCTAATCCGTCGTGATTTTATTAAATATATAAATGCAACCGTATTAATAAACGACTAATAGTGATATAAGATAAATTACAAAATTAAATTATATAAAATCTGTTATGCAAGTAAATCATAGGTTATATGTAGAACATAATATTCAAGATACAGTTATTTTAGTTATTTAAAATAGTTATCATAGATTTTCTACGATGGTTAGAATAAAGAATAAATTATTCTTGAATATGTTCAGAAATAAAGTTACTACATTTTTTCTCACTATACAAAAACAAATTCTATTTATAAGCTCTAAAGCAGTGAGTTTTCGCAAGTGTCTAAATAGTCTACGCCAATGACGAGCGGTTGATGTCACCATGGCTGTGCCCTCCGGATAATAGAGTCCGCGACTTTAATGGACTCGCTAATCCTCTTCCCTGTTTGTCGGCGAGGGGGCACGCATTCACGAGATGCACGGAGGTAAGAATCGTCAGTGAGGGGATAGGGCGGGGTGGTGTGACTGCGGTACGTGCGCCTCTCTGGGGTGCGTGAAGTGAAGACTGCATTCGTTCGTACGGGCCGCCGTCATGACGGTGGGAAGGGGGTGACGCACAAGGGGGTGATCTCTCTGGCCTGTCCTGCCGGAGTGACGTGCAGATACGCCCCTTGTGCGAAACCATCGGTGCGATGATACCCTCGGATTTCTCGACTGAGCTATGCTACGCGTTATGAGTATGTATGAGAACGTGCATTCTCTAATTGCATTTGTCGAGAAATATGTTTTCGACTAATATTCATGCATTGGAACAAATGCAGTTTAAAGAAATGCGATGGTTGTCTCGATGGTTGAAAGTGGCCGGTAGATCTGAAAGGGGCGATAAAGGGGTGCATAATTAAACGACAAACATACGTCTCAAAGTTGACATAAACGATGACAATGTAATCTTAAAATCTTAAAGCAACGATTTGATATAATACAACGATTTGTATGATTTTTAGCTCGAGAAACTCGAATAAAATTTATTTATACAAATGTTCTTCCTACAAATTTCGTACAACACATGTTTCCAATGTATGATTTATAAATTGGTATAAAAATTTGAATGAGATTGTGGAATGAATGAAATGATGTATGAGAGAGAAATGAAGTGGAATTAAATGAATGTAAAAATATGAAATAAATCAAAAAATTAATGACACAAATTATTATAAAAAATAATTTTTAACAAAAATTAATTTTTCTTTTTGTAACTATTAAGATAAAAATAGCAATTTAAAACTTAATTTTTTTCGATTTATTCGTCTCAATTCATTTCAACAACTTAACATAAAAAATATTTATATAATAAAATATCTCTAAATTCTTTGGAGTGGAATCTCACTCTGAAACGTAAAAGTTGAACCAATTTTGAACCAAAAAGTGGCTCTTTTCAATTTTCAAAAGTAAGATTTCATTCTTCAATGCGATATTCATTCTAAAAATTTTAGAGAATATACGAAAAAGAATAAGCAGCTATTAGTATTTTTGCATTTCAGCGAGGATTACGAATAGATCCTGAATTCACTAGTAAAATCTGATGAATGCAATGGATGAAACCATATGTGAGGAATGATGTTCTTACAAAAAGGAAACGACGTCTTATAGATATTATCGTCCCGATGCCCTAATTAGACAGATTATCCTTGTTGTCCTTTCGGAATCGCATTAGGTAGGTTTTGTTGGATCTGTACGAGCTGCTGAAGTTGCGGTGGCAGATTTCTAGAATATTGATAATTAGGCTGGACAGCTTGCTGCTGCGGCAGAGGTTGCGGTGCATAATTGGTATGATATTGTGAATTATATTGTTGTGGAGGGGCTGCGGCGCCGGGCGGCGGACTGTATTGGGCTGGTCTTACGGGAATCTGCTTATAGGTTGGCTGCTGAGGCGCCTGACCTATTTGTACGTTCGGTCGATACTGAGACAGCTGGTTTTGTTGCAAATACTGAGGCTCAATGGGTCCTGAAGGCGCGAGATTTGGCACCGGTTGCGGCGGAAGATGAACGATCGGATCGCGATACTGCTGCGCGGCCAATATCTGCTTGATCGCTGCCGGTGCTTGATTGTAAGCTCGGTAATTGGGGTTCTGCGCTTGTCGCCGTTCGCGAATATGGCCTGTGAAGTCCATTTCACAATTGCATAAACGTAGTTGTAAGTGATTGTAGTTGTAAGAATTGACCAGTCACAGTCGAATTTGAGGCGAATATTCGACCGTGGTTAATTCTTACAACTACAATCACTTACGACTACGCTTACCCAATAGAATAGGCATAAGACAATTGAGAACAAATGCAAATTGTTGTCGACGAGAAAATTGATTTTTATTTAACGACAAAAAGAATAGAAGATATATTCTCGAGAAATTAAAGCGTTCACTAAATTTGTTACTCACTGTGGAATTCCCTTCCCAGCACGGGTGCCACGACGAGGATTAAAAACTGAAAGGCAATAACATATATTAAATAGTAGTGCTTTTTGTATCCAAAAAAATTCAAGGCCTTTAAGATATTCTTTATGTAAATGTTAATAAAAGTCAGAAGAATGTACGCAATTTTGTATACATTCCAACGTAAAACAGAAATATCTTATATTAAAATGCTAAAGAATCTTTATTTGCAAGATATAAATAGGATTTCTTAGAGAACTGACATTGATTATTCATATAGGTATTAGCGCCATTTGCATCGAGAAATAATTAATTATTCAGATATGTAATCTGGTATAAATTCAACTAGCACGGCATACTTATTCAATAGAGCTTGATCTTATAAGAAAAAATGAAATGCGACATTTTCGAAGCGTGACGATTGCGTACAGCAAAGTAATTCGCGGCGATTATATTTTAGATTATATAACGATTTTTAAATTAGAAAATAAAGACGCTATTAATTTTGTAATAACTTTTTATAATGTTATGATAACAGTTTTTATAACTTTTGTCATCAGTAAAATATAACACCTCGACTGTCTCTGAATGGAATAGAATTTATATAATAGAAATATAGAATTAACATAATGGAATTTGTAATGAATATTTTAGGGAAATTGGTCATAATTCCCAAAGAAAATTATACATATCGAAATGTTAAGTTAAATAAAAAGAATTACAAATTTATAACCGAACTTCTTGTTTTGATTTATTTTTACATCTTCAATAATTTGATATACCGAACGTCGATGCTTTCGCGAGAAAAGGAAAAAAGAAAGTGTTAAACATCGTTCGGGCTTTATCAATTTTTTATATTCGAAAGTGGAGATAACACTCGGTGTTCAATGAACGATAAAGTTTCGCTTATATCTTCTCTTTTTTTTCTCTTTTGATTACATAGACTTAATAATAAAACTGCAACGAAATTTTACGATCAACGCAAGATTGGAAAGCAAGAAAGCGAGCACTTAGATGTCGGCTGCTCCACGGAGCGGTTTTAATCGCACTTTCTTCTTGCGTGCATCGCGCCGCGGAACTTCGCGAAGCTTTTAAGATCGTGATCGCGTAGACTTACGAGAAATCTCATGATTGCTGAACGACGATATCCGAAGGGCAGCGGGACGAAACTGGCGGCCACGTCGGAACGCACTTCTATATGGAGCCCAGTCGTCACGGACCGAGCCGTACCGTCGGCCACCACCAACTTTCATGGTTGGACGGGTTTCAACCGATTTTTTTCGCGTGCAAATCCCCCGCCCGTTGTCACGTAACTCAACTCAACAAATGAATGTGCCTTGTACTAACTGGTCGTCGCTAGTTGGGCTAGGAAGTGATCGGCACAGTGGCATTAGAAAAGTTAAAGTGCAGCACAGTACATATTTGTCTCTTTCGTATACAATGCCTCGCGAAATACAGAGAATTATAAGATAATAATTTTGCTTTAATTTCTATTTAAAAAAAAGATAAAATCAAAATTAAGGTAGTTCGAAAATTATTATAAATTAGTATTAAAAAATATTATTAAGGAATATTACAATTAATCAAGAAAAAATGTTACCATTTTATTATTAATAAATTAATTATAGATTTTTCGAAAGATAATATTAATATTTTTTAATAAACTTCATTGTATATACACAAACATAGTATTATATATAAATAAGATATTTAATATTCTTCTATGAAACTATTTTTATATAATATTTATTGAATTGATATTTATTAATTTTTGATAGTTTAACATTGAGGACACTCCACGGCCGAAGTAATATTTTTCACAATAAAATTATTTACAGATTTAATATGTTTCAATATTATTAAGATTTTTCTAAAATGCTTATGAGCATCAAGTTATTAAATAGTCAGTCAATTTAATTTTATCAATCAATTTAATTTGTGATTCTACAGTAGTTCAGTCGTGTTGAGTTTCAAGACCGAAAAATCATTTTGGCGCGCATTTTAAATAACTACACATATATAGTATATAAATTTATACCGAATTATCTAAGCGCCTGAGATCCAATTTGACCGTTAGAGGCTTTATTCCTTACCTACTTGTTTTTAATAATTTCATTTTAAATTATTTTTATATTACATTATATGTATATATAAAAGCAGATACTATACGTTCTTAAGGTCATTATACAAATAATTATTTAACATTAACTAAAAAGAAAAGAAATCGTAAGATTGATTTAATAAAATTTTCGAGACAAAATTAGAATCAATTATTTGATCTTTAGGACACATTGTGTAGTATGCAGCATTGTAGCACGTTAATTGTGAAGGAAATTATCTATTTATAAATGACAATTATCTGATTAGAAATAACAACGATAATAAATTCTTTCCTCCTACACGAAATTCAGTATACCTCTCATACAAGGTTTATGTAATTTCACATTACATCGTAAATCATGGCGATACCGTTACGTGAAAGTGGTTCGACCGTACCTCTTTTCCCTGTGTTTTCTTTTTGCAATCATGCCGAACCTCGAATTTTACAATCGGAATTCTATCGTTGCCTATATCGAATCGTTGACTATGCGAATTAAACATTATACTGTGCATTATGCCATCGATTTTTTTTTCAAGCTTATGAAAGTTGTCCGTTTCTCTATAGTTACAGTTCTACTTTATGTACATATGATTGCATATCAATTTCATTTATTTCTATATTTAACTCTATTAACGTAATTATCTTTTAACTTTTACTATTAAATCTCAAAAAATTATTTTAATGTTTAAAAGTTTTAATGTATTAATATTTATAATTCAACCTAGCAAAACTTTATTATTCGTCAATCGCCAAACGTTAAGTATCTTTATTCCCGATAAAAAATTCGATCTATAGATCTATAGCTTTTTTAGAACCTTATGATTTTTTATGTTTACGTCAACAACTAATTATAATTATGTTTAATAATGATTACATATATTTGTAATTTTTAAAGAGATAAATTGTAATGATCTTCTGGCTACATCTTAATGCAAAGAGGTATTTTAGAAGACTATGGATCTCACACTGTTATACTCACATCAGAGACTTGCAGTCGCGAATATATGTCGGTTACTCGCGAACTCGACGTTCATGGAAACGTGGCATTCCACGTGCTCGACGAACGAAGGTGCACGGTAATAGATATCTGATTCGTAGTAAAGGATATACGTATACATTACATTTAGTCACGTAATAGTAAACCTGCACTAATGCAGGAAACGAATGTACGCATTGCTTCCGTATTCACTAGTCGTAAATCGAATGCATCGTTTAAGTGTACAATATAATGCGTTCCACATATTAATAAGGATACCACGAGAGCATAATATAGAGTAAGATTGCCGAAATCGCACCACTTTTCACTTAAAGGCTTATAACTACAGAAATTATGAAGAATATTCTTAAATTTCTTACAACAAATAAACTGCACCTTTCCCCTTTCTTATGTAACTTTTTCATAATTTTTTTCGCTATTATAATGTTTAAAATGAGGATTTTTTCAGTATGATGTCATTTTGGCAACGAGGAAATTCATTGCCTAAATGGCATCACATCAATATTCCTCATTTAAAATATTATAACGCAAAAAATTTAAAAATTACATAAGAAAAGGAAAAAATTGTATTTTATTATACTGTTAAAAACTTAAGAATATATTTTTCATAATGTCTGAAACACATAACGCTTCGTAAATTACATTCATGTCAGGATATTAATTTTTATAGGTAAACGATAATTATAATGTTGTAATCTTATATATTCATTAAAAATACTGTGGATATTTTAGCAATAAATTAATATTTAAAGATTTCGTCAATATGGATTTCTATATTTACATCATATAATTCATTACAGAAATGTTCATCCAACTACAGCTGGTCATTCACAGAAACGTGGCTAGAAATTGACAACTGTGGTTAAAAATTCAAACAATATTCTGTCAGAAAATTCAGACAATGTGGCTGTAATAAAATTTCAGCTTTTGTTCGAATTTTAGGCAATTTTTTATAGTAAATTAATTGCTTACAGCACCGTTTGCCTACATGAAGTATTGTCCAAAGCTCGATTGCCAACATGTACTTTTGCAGTTTGCTCATAAATATAAAATTATGATTAAATTGTGTAAGAAAATAATTCGTGTTTTCAATGCAGAGAGTTTGTTTTAAAACAGAAAATTTGTATTATTAAAAACGAAAATTTGTGTTTTTAAAACAGAAAATAGATATGTATAGTTTCAATTTACAGTATTCATCAACAACAGCACTCATCAACCACAAAATATTGAATAAAAAATATTACATACTCAAAAATTATATACTCAATGAAATTAGATAAAAATCGAAATTAAATAATGCAACGAAATACAGGGAAAGAACCAAATCATGCTAGTTAACAATATAAAACAATAAATATACGCAGATAGAACTAAATTATATATAAATAAAGGTCAAAATATAAAATCACATTGAGAACGTATAATCCATTATTTATTCGATTTAAACTTAACGCATCTCGAGTATCCATCTTTTAACTAAGCATGTCATTTTTATTCAACTTTTACGAGTAACGGGATTGAGTAGTAATGCATTATTAGGTAGTAATGCAATTTTAAGAAATATAATGATACTAAGCAAATGTATATATCTTTATTAAAAAAAGATATATGTAGCGGAAGAGAAATTGAAAAATTATTGATAAAAGAAAAGTACATTGTATTAAAAGTTTATAGATTAATATGTTCAATTATTATTGATGTTAATGTAATCTTAAGTTAAACATAATTTTAAATTAAACGATTACTAATTCCGGCGAATTCTATGGATCTTATGCTTTATCATTTATTCGGAAGTATTATAGTCATTACACTGGTTTTACATATAAAAAAATAGCGTCAAAGAAAATTATAACACACAAAGGCACAAATAAACATATTATACTGTCTAAATTCTTTGGAGTGGAATCTTACTTAATTTTCAATTTTTAAGAGTGAGATTACACTCTTTAGAATTATCATTCACTCTAAAAGTTTTAAAGAGTACGAGAGTTAGCACATCAATACATTATGCGTCCTGAATTTAATAATTTAATAATCAAATCGTTTATCTTACCAAATCAGTAGTCCGCTTTTCTCTATGTCTTATGTATGTTGTAGATAAAATGGAAATGACAACTCGGCTAGTAGGAAACGAAGACTAAACTCTTCTGATAAAAGATAAATAAAGGTAGAACGGTCACACACAATGTCGAATGCCTAATAACATTTATCTGTGTGTGTGTATGGAATATTAATATTCCATTATAAATTGATATTCAATTAAATATATTAATGTTAAAAAACATTATTTAAATAATATCATATATGAATCTGTAAAAGATTTATTGCTAAAAAACATCTATTAAATCTAATGCTACTTTGTGTCTTATAAAGCCTGTCAGAAAATGCATTTTGAAAAAATTACTTCAGACCAAAGATCGAATTAGTACCTTTACTTTCTACGGGTGTCTTTATCAATTCAACCATTGAATTAGCGAAAAATAGATAAAAAAAGTATCGCTGCACACAGTAATTATTTTGATAGACACAAACCCTTGTTGTTTTTATTTTGTCATTTTAAAGAAATAATTTTTATATTGATATCGTTTCTTTTTGGATTAATGAATATCTTATAAGTAATGTATTGATTTTTTACGACTCTTTCCTGCAATACGTTTTTTTCCTAAAGTGTAAATTATATATTAGGTGTAGTAAAAAGAAATCCATTATTTTTCCAATAGATGGCTCTAGTAATCTGTATCTCGCGTTGTATAAGTGCGATCGGGTTACGCTAAATGGCGTTAGAAAAATAAGATTTTGTACTAAAAAAACTTCTGAGACAGTTTGGTGATTGCTTGACTCAGTATTGTTTGAGTACGCGTCAAAGATGGACTCCAGCAAAGAGAAAATACGCCATATTTTACAGTTTTTCTTCGATAAAGGCGAAAACGCAAGCCAGGCGGCTGAAAATGTGAATAGTGTTTATGGTCCTGATACTGTAACAGCCAATCACGCGCAATTCTGGTTTCGTCGATTCCGTTCCGGTAATTTTGATGTCAAGGACGCACCACGCTCTGGAAGGCCAATTGTCGAAAATGTCGATAAAATAATGGAAATCGTCGAGTCCGACCGTCATGTAAGCACTGTTTCGATTGCCCAGGAGCTAAACATTGCACAAAAAACCGCTTGGAACCACTTGAATAAGGCTGGATACAAAAAGAAGCTCGATGTATGGGTGCCACACGAGCTAACACAAAAAAACCTCATGGACCGAATTTCCATCTGCGAATCGCTGCTGAATCGCAACAAAATCGACCCATTTCTGAAGCGGATGGTGACTGGTGATGAAAAGTGGGTCACTTACGACAACGTCAAGCGAAAACGGTCGTGGTCGAATCGCGGTGAGCCGGCGCAAACGGTGGCCAAGCCAGAATTGACGGCCAGGAAGGTTTTGCTGTGTGTTTGGTGGGATTGGCAGGGAATCATCCACTATGAGCTGCTCCCCTACGGCCAAACTCTTAATTCGGACCTGTACTGTCAACAATTGGACCGTCTGAAGGAAGCAATCGCCAAGAAGCGGCCAGCGTTGGCCAATAGGAGAGGAATTGTGTTCCATCAGGACAACGCAAGGCCACACACATCGATAGTGACTCGCCAGAAGCTCCGGGAGCTTGGTTAGGAGATTCTTATGCATCCACCTTATAGTCCGGATCTGGCTCCAAGTGATTACCACCTGTTCCTGTCTATGGCAATGATTTTGCTGGTGAAAAATTCGACTCAAGAGAAGCTTGTGAAAATCAACTGTCCCAGTTTTTTGCCAATAGGGACGAGGGTTTCTATGAGAGAGGCATAATGAAATTACCTTCAAAATGGCAACAAATTATCGAACAAAACGGTGCATATTTGACCTAAATCGGATCATTCTAACTATACTAAATAAAGCCTTCAATTTCATGCAAACTAATGGATTTCTTTTTACTACACCATATATATATATCATATTTTAACATAAAAATAAAAATGTCTGTTCATATTTAACGTTGACAGGAATTAATGACATATTTATTTTTATAGCAATCACGAACTCAAATCAGAATAGATGTTTCTTATAAATCTTGGGTTGTTTAATCCGAATTCATTTAGTCATTCATACACCATCACATCCAGTTTTCTAGATAGATAATAAAAAAAAATGATAGAAAATCTACGAAAATTAAAACATTTAAGGAAAGAGCAAATGTAAAGTAATGACATTAAATACAATTGCACAAAACTGATTTTATATTTTTGTTAAATAGTTAAATAATTAAATAGTTTAAGTTGAATAGTTAATTCAATTTACCCCGCTTTACCTTATGTATCAGTAGCTAAAATAAGTAAAAAAGCAGATACACGTTGTCAGAATACAATCACAAATATTTTATTTGTGGAAATATGTATAAATGGTATAAAAAAAACTATAATACAGATAAACTTATATATATTTTCACTTCAAACATGTATCGATATTTAGCTAAATATATCAATATATCATATATTATGCGAGTCTAACTTTCGACTTTATTTTATTATACTTTCGTTGCAAGGATCACGAAAAGAATTGACTCTCGGATATCAATTTCGCTTTATCTAGTTATGTATCGAAACTATCAGTCGTATATAGAAAATCTGTAAGAATATACTTTCTAGAATGTAGATTTCATGAAGAGAACTTATTCCCAAAATATTTTTTATATCTCAAATAAAATCGAAGAAAAATAACTTTATTATTCAAAATTCAAGTGACGAAAAATTTTAAAAATAAAGAAAATTGATATATTTGTTTTTATATAATCTCAACTTGATCTGTAAAAAAAACCTCTAATTATTACATCGTTCAAACACAGATATTTATTATTTAACAAATATTACATTAAATAAAATATTTTTTCCCTTTTATTTCAAAAGGACCAAAAAAGATTTAAAAGATTTCAAATTATTTATGATTTTCTTTTGATCGTAATTTTGTTTAAAAATCTAACTTGTAATAAATTTACAAAATAATAGCAACGTTTACTCTATCTTCATCTCATTTATTTTTTGATAAACTGTTGAAAAAAATTCGGTCGTAATTTATCACATAAATCCAGTCCTGAAAGACTTGTTTTATCATTCAAACAAACGAAAGGCAATGAAGAACACCTCGTCAAAGTGATCAGTACTGACTCTCGGTGACAGGTCTTACGCCAGGCTGCTGATTATAGCCGAGCTGTTGATATTGTTGGTTTTGATACGCGGCCTGAGTCGGCTGTATGTTAGCTTGCGTATACGCGTTAGCTTGATTCTCGTAGGCGCCACCCTGACCTTGGTACTGTGCTTGCTGTAACGACTGCTGCTGCTGCTGCTGCTGCTGCTGTTGCTGCTGCTGCTGCTGCTGCGGATCCACGGGGTGCGGCACGTACGGCTTACCCGGATGAACAACGATCTGATTAGCAATTATATTATACGGGGTTTGCGCCTGATATCTCAGCAGTTCGCGCAAGTGAGATGGCAGATTGGGCGAATATTGAGGTTGCGGTTCCGCTGGCGGCTGGGATATTCTATTGTACTGCTGCGGAGCCTGACGTTTGCTCCTGGAGTGGCCGCGTGACTTTTGACGAGGTGCAGACGGGAGCACGGGTTCAGGTAGAGGGGCAGCCGCCGCCTCTTGCGCCAACTTCTTGAGATGTTCCTGGACCTGTTGAGATTGAGCCCGCAGTGCGGCTTCTTCATCGAATCTACAATTTAGTTAAACATCATTGAAACTGCGTATTTGGATTATTAAATAATAACAGATGATACTTAATATCAACAAAATATAAGTAAAGATGTCATATACGTAATCTTATTTAATATTTTTATTGTTTCGAACCTGTATGGTTCCGGAATTATATTGATGTACGGAATTTGCTGCTGGAACTGGAGCAGTTGCTGGATCTGTGGCGGTGCATTAGAGTAAGGCCTGTAATTTGGCTGTGGTTCCGGTTGCTCTTGCGGTTGCGGTTGTACTCGCGCTTGTTGCACTCGCTGTCGGGGCGCAGCTGGTCGTGAAATTGGTTCCGCGGCTTGCACATATTGCGGTTCTGCCTGAGCTTGCGGACGTGGTTGACGATCATACGACCTCCAGTTTACCCTATAACCTTTCAATGTATATTCACATCAGATCGATTTGGTAAACATTTAAAGACAATGTGATAAAGCTCATAAAACAAAATTAACGACAATACCGCTAGGATCGTTATACTGGAGCGCCTTTGCATTGATACCCTGATTAGTATCGTAATTCTCCTGGTATGTAGGTTGACCGTATCGATCGATCGGCCCTTGTACATTGTAAGTGGCTGATCCACCATCTGAAGGCCCTTGAATCTGGAAATTCGAATGTCCATCCGTAGCACCTTGGATCCTGAAGTTGCTATTACCATCAGTCGCACCTTGAATGGTAAAGTCTCCTGCTCCCCCTCCCTCTAAAAACCGAACACTTAAGAATACTACGTAAAAAACGCATATAAAGAAATTATAAATTACATTTATCTCAATATAGGGACCTTATTTCAAGTAATATTTAACTACTAGTATAACTATAAGATTACAAAAATTAGAAAGTTTCGAAACAAGAGATAAATGCCTAAAGAACAATTTTTATGCTTATTTCGAAATATAGTAAATTAAAAAAATATATAAAATCTATTTTTAAAAAGTTTTAAAATATTCTAGAAAACATTCTTTAAAATCACTACAAATTGTTTTCATATGTTTTTATAATTTCTAGTCGCATTGTCTATGGTTATCTACACTTACCACTCGCGTCTGTGTATTCTATTCCTTTCTCTTCGCTGAACTTAAGACCCTGAGCCCGTCGGTGTCCGTCACTAGGCCCCTGAATTGAGAATTCAGCCAGGCACATAGGAAGTGCCGTTAGTAGTAAAATCTGTGAAAGATTTGTGACAGTATTTTATACAATATGTTATAACAAGACATGGTAAAATACGTTACAATTAATACATCGAAAATATTCAAGTATTGACAATAAAAGAGAAAGTACATTAGAAAAGAACAAATCAAATTACACATAACAATTTTTATTGTATTTTTTTAATACTTATTGTTAGTATATATAGAAAATACTGCAGTTATATTTTTCATTATTGTATTGATCTTTTTTAATCGTTATAATAAAATAAAATCGGAATGTAACATTATATTACATTCTAACGTTTATCTCGCTCTTGATGTTAAGTGCTTTCAATTTCGCAACCAGACGATCAAAGATCATTATCTAATGCGCCTGGCACTAAACCTGAATTTGTCTTACGGCATGCACTATATTGCATATATGGAAGCGGATCGAGCAACCAGCACCGGGAAGTTGGAAGGGAAAGTCCGTGAGCACATGAATCTTTAATCACGGTAATCGGGAAAAAGGTGAGCACATTACCAGTTAACATTCGCGATCGCAAGACTGTTAGAAACGCGGCAGCACAAAAAGGTACGTAAAGGAAAAAAGAAAAAGTGCAAGTCGCAAGTCGATTCGCAACTTACAAGCGATCGAATGCACTTATAGGTAACGAGCACTACACGATCGGTAGAAAGTGAGATAGATATTAATCGTCCAGACACGCCCAACGCGATTATTCGGGAAAAAAATTAACTTCGACTCGTTTCGAAAATGTCTGTAACCAGCTGTCACGAGACAAATGCCGCTCCAGAATCGCACGTACGACAAATTCTACGCGAGTTTATCTTGCAGAACGCGGAAACCGAGCGACATTTCGCGAGGAACGAGTCGCGACACGCATACTGATTATTGAGGTCTATATATATTTTTTCTCTTTAAGCAGCCTGGACGAAAGAATATTGTAATATTAACTAAAATAGTATACATTTAAACTAATATTTAATTTTAATTAATATTTGCTCGGCTGTTTTTTTATATTTGTCATTTTCTTTGTCTGAATGTGTATCTTATCTCATTGTAGGCTTAATTCTTGTAAGAAGAGATACGTAGGTTTAACTCTTATAAGAGAAAAGTATATATGCAACGTGACTGCAAAGAGAATCGATGGAACAAACTATTTTCTATGTTGAAACCTCGATCGGCGAGCTTGCAGCAAGATTGCAAAAACCTGATCACTCGTATCCGCGGCTGATAACTGGGTCGTGAAATGCACTCCTGGTCAGCGACCTCGGTAATTAAGAAGCATTACGATTCGTCACTCTCTTTACGATGCAATCCAACGATGCAATTAAGTGCACGACATTCATCATTCCTTTATTCACGCTTGTTACCTTTCAACGGAAGGCGGGGTTGAGTATCTCTGACAAAACGACTTCCCGTCTTGTTTTCGCATCTTGCGATCATGATAAAATGAAACCTTATAAAAGTGTATTCAGTTTTCGCGATACAAACGTGAAAAACGGAAGTACAAAATACAGAGTAAGATAAATTCATGATTCAATTAATATCTAAAAAAATATTTTGCAACACAGCAATTAAATACACGTGACACTTCTAGAACATTTCACACTTTTTTTATTTTTTAACGGGATGAGATGGATCGTGAAACACACACACATACATATCTACAAGATTCACATAATGATTAAGGTTTTGATTTCGGATATGCAAGAAAATGTTCAAGCTCGAAATAGCGCAAAATAACGACACCTGTTAATCGAATCGTCGCATAATTTATTAATTTCCGGTATATCTGGTTTGTATATGCAATACGATTAGACGCACGCGACTTTATTTCGCCTGCATCGCGCGCTAAAAGAAAACGCGCGACTCGTGAAAAAATACGCGTGCATTCTACATTGAAAACCTTCGATTAAGTAAAAAAAAAAAAGAATGACACAAGGTAGCTGCGTACTTACATGCAATTTCATGGCGTGAAAGCTGGTCGATTCGTTCGAGGGTGGAGTGTTTCTGAGACGGGCGCGCGGTCATCAGAACAACTTTATAGCCAGCCACGTAAAAGGAGCCTTTCGACGACGGGGATGTGACTCGGCGAGAGCCACCTCCATCTTGCACCTCGTAGGCCGGCCGGCCGGCCGGCCGACGTCGTGTTCCAACAGTCATTGCTCTTTCTGTAAACGCGAGCGTATTAAAGAAAATCGCTTCCGGCGCAAGTAACACTTACGTTAATTTCATTGTAAGTTCTATTTGCAGATTGTGTCTCGATAAATTAAATTTTGATCGACAAATGCTCTTTAATATTGTAAATTTCTACTTCGTGGTCTTTTACATTGATTTTTGTCTGTTATTTATTTAAAAAAAAAACAATAATTTTACAAAATCTTTTAATTACACAAATTATTAATTTAATTTTAATTTTATAATAATTTATATATTACAATATTATATATATATACAATATTATATATATTTTCATTTTATATAATAATGAGAAATACATTTTTTGCAAAGACGGCTCAAACTTTGCTAGTTTTGATTTACCAAGTTTTTTTATCCAACTATGAGGCATTTATCTTCTACACGATATATTTTATTGTAAAAAGTCTTGAGTACAATGATGGAAAACTACGAAATAGCTGCAGTGGAATGCAGTGCAACACGATGTTTCCCAGGCAATCGCCATTCAAAGGTTACGGTGTAAAGACCACGAAGATCTGCAATTAATTGTCGACAATGCCGACATTGAATTCAATCATTGTCCTGTCAAGTTACGTAAAGGCGCTACACTCCGTTGCTTCTAGCATTAAAGTGCTGATAATAATATGGATGTAAAAGAAAAATTGAATCTTAAAGGAAAGCAAAATAAGTGAGTAAGAAGTTTTAATTTATTGCAATTGGTATTGCGATCGGTACAGATAGTGTGGTTACACACGCAAAAATGTAATCAGGGGAATTGTTCTTCGAACTATGTCGCATTATTCCGAATGTAACTAAACCTATATTATTCTGCATTCTCGTCTCTATCCTAGAAATTACGATTTCTATTTTCGCAATAGATTCGATAACAGATTTCTGTCATTAAACTCATAAAGTCTTATTGTCAGCTCCATAGATTCCTATTTCAGGTACACAATTATGGGAGCGTATTTCTTCTTTATTCATTTATTTGACTACAAAATCGCTCTTACTCACAGATGGAAATGCCGTGTTACGTCAGTTTACAGTAGAAAGTTATACCGTGTCGCATCGCGATAGATAGATCGTCGATCTTCCGTGAAATTATAGATTACCCCAGAACTTGTATCGACATGCGAAAACAATTCTTATGGCATTATTCGGTACCAGTAAAAATATGTTCCAACAAGAAATGACTCGAGCGCGAGCGTGGCATGACAGACGGTCTGCCATGCCAGAAGTCCCGGGTTCGATTCCAGTAGGAACCAAAATATTAATGCTTGTGTCTCTTGTCGGAAAAGACCGGCAACCTCCCGAGAGTGCCCAGAAACACTCTCGAAAAATCCGTTGTTTGGAACCGTCATTGAAACTATAAGTCCCATATGCTCGTGGCAATTGAATAATCAGCATGCGCACCACAAGCAAATGAGAGAGGTGTAACACAGGCCAGAGGCCTAACGGAAGAAGAAGAAGAAGAAGAAGAAGAAGAAGAAGAAGAAGAGATGACTTACAGAATTGATGTTAAATCAACGTCTAATTGATATTGAAATTATTGTATCGATATCGATTGGATATCTATTCGATGAATTATTTCTCTCACTGGGACATTTTTTATGGATAATGAATAAAAGATATGTAAGTGATACGTACAAGATGATTCACGAAGAGAACGCAAAACTGATTTATCACAGATAATAGCATTTACAATGTAAATAGAAAAATGTACAATTTACAAGAAAACCAATTGCAAATAATCATAAAATAAGATTATTACAAATCTTATTAAATATATATTTTACGTATTCAAATGTAATAAAATAATTCAGTTATATTTTATTTTAATGAAATATGTAATGCTTTTTACAGCATATTTTTACAATATACATTTTTATCATTATTTCTCCTACACTTCAAATAATCTTTGGCTTCTTTATTATGTGTATGAATGTATTAATTATATTATTACACAATTAATTATATAATTACCAATGCAGATTCGTCTTGAATCACCGTGTAAAATTACGACTGCAATTTCCTTTGATTTTCTCAAGTAGGATCGGTGAACTCAAAGGGCGTGACCTTGGCGAATTATTTATTTATGCAAGACGGAGCCGGTAAAGAGTAAAAAGGAAAATTACGCAAAATGAAAGCACGGCTACATTCGCAGCAACTCGACGGGTACATTGATACGCGAAGCGTGAAGGCCACGAAAATGGATTGTCAGTCTTCCTTGTCCGGAGGAATGCTATTTAGCCATGCTTTTTCGATTTCTATGTGAAAACGAAAATAGGCGTATGATCAGGCGATACGCTTTATCAAATTCGCACATTATGTGTAAATGTTCTCACTTTGTATCGTCACGCATCAATAAATGAAATCCGCCTGATCAGATTTATAATTCTACATACTAAATAGTTTTTTGTAATCGATAAGAATCCAATCCCTTTCTAATTAGAATCATGAAATCTATTAATAAAATTTATATGTTACAAGCTGTCACACATACTTTTTTCTCTCGTCAAATCAGAATATTCACGCCAAGTAGTATAATTTCCATAATTTATGTGATTCAGTAAGGAATTTTTTAGATTATGTCAGTTTATTTTCTTTTGCAATTTATATTTTAAACGCGCTCTTATGGTTAACTACATTGCGAATTTCTGCGTAAGACGAAATATTGCTTTCTAACATCGTAGAGAGATCAGATATCTTTATTCAATAGAAAGCTAAAGATCGTCTGACTTTCTCTATTTACTCTAACAGCGTAGGATTTAGTAACTATCCTCATGTATAATTAAGCAGATCACAAGTCGCGCAAAACGAGAGACTTCCTGAAAGGAGTAAATGATAATTGGACTTTTATCGGATTTTCGCTCGCGCGATTTAATTCATCTTTTTACGAGCGGAAATTCCGTCAAGTTCTGCGAGCTGAAATAAAAGCGAAGATTGCGTTACGATCAGGTGAATGACTTCCATGATACCAGAAGCGGAAACGTTTATTTCGGACAAAAAATTACATTCTTCATGCTACTGTGTATATAATCAAACATTCTCTATCTTACATACATACGCCAAAAACTCTGAATAGGTACACTTTATTAATAATAAAATTATAAAATTATAATTTTGAAGTGAAATAAAAAACAAACAGAAAATTAATCGAAAGGAAATTTGATAGATCAATTTTACTTCTTATTTTTGTCTTGATAAATTTTCTATTATTTTCTATTAATTATGTTTCAAATAAATTTTCATAAAATTTAATTAAGTATTTTTTGATTGTGATTGATTTTTTGATTTTTTGATTTCATTCATTTTCACATATTTTTTTAAACACATTGTTCTATGTTAATTATAAATTGAATAGTTTTTTTTATAATTAATATATTTAATTTTAATTGTCGGGCGGACATTCATTCATTTTTGGTCCCTAAAGAAAAATTCCGTGATCGAGTTGTTGGCAAATATCATACACGGTAGTACAAGATATACATCGTTATATTAAGAAGCGATTCAATAATTTAAAACGTAAAAGACTCGTTTTAACAAAGCCTTGATAACATCAAAACCTGAAAACTATTTCGGCGTATGAGAATGGGATTCAACTCGAAAGAATCTTAAAGCCAACCAACTTTTCTTCAAAGGTTACTGAGAAATACAATATTAAATTATATAAATCGTATTACATAAACCAATTTTCGGTCAATGGCGCTGTTCTTCCTGGACCGGTTTGTTCTGCGAATATTCCGCGTCAACGTTATCATTGCTTGGATAGTAAATCTTACTACGATAATAATAAGATCCCTTGACATCATCGGACAACGGCTTGGGGACGAAAATGCTTTTCGGTGTGTATTGAATGCGATTCGCTGTAAGGTCATATGGTATCTGCGCCTGATATTTCAACAACTCCTTAATCTCCGTAGGCATGTTCCTGTCCAAATATAAAGTAGGCATTGGAGATTCTGGTACGGCTG
>NW_017256436.1:3505466-3525121 GCF_001594055.1 Mycetomoellerius zeteki
GCTGCTGCTGCTGCTCCTGCTGTTGCTGTTGCTGTTGCTGTTGTTCATAATCTTCCTTATAGGCGACTCTATCCTGACGCTCTACTCTTCTGTCGCTGTACTCGTACCTGGGCTGCTCTTTTTGAGGATCGATCGATTGGTATCTCTCCGTCGGTTGTAAATAGGCACCACGAGGATATTCAGAAGCGGCAGGAGCCGGTTGCTCACGTTGCTGCGGTGCCGCCGCAAAATAATTGCCGCCGTAAATGAAAGACGTAGGATCAACGTAAGGAGCTTGTGGTTGATAAACCGAATCAATCAGCTGTTTAATGTGACTCGGCACCGCCGAATACGGTTTGTAGCTGTAATACTGCGGACCTTGGGCCTGCTGTTGGGTTTGTTGAGGCTGAGGCCGGGCCGGTTGTTGAGCTTGTCGAAGACGAAGGGGCGAGCCGCCCTCAGCACGCTGAGACCGCTGAGCGTTCGCCAACTGGCTCTGGAGCGCGAGGTACTCCGAATTAATCCTTGAATCTGCAACACCGAAAGAAACGCTCCGTCATTCTGGCATTGATTAAGGCTAGTCGTCGACTGTTGATTGTTTACGCAACGTTGACCTTAGTCGGGGATTATAAAGGAATTGTTCTAAAGATCTGGGATGTGAAAATCTATTCTTGCGTGCATACAATAGCAGTAGCGGTAACAGTTAATTGCGATACATCGGATCCAAGGTTCCGAAGTACATCTTCAACAGCAAATAATCAAAGAAACTCACCGTCACTATCTGCATACTTGATTTGCTCTTGCGGCGCGCGAACAGATCTCCCTACATTTTCCGTTTTTACCCACGCAATTGATATCACCGCAATAAAAAGAATCTGTAAATTTGTAATAAATAATAGCACGATATATCGTGCAATGTCATAACAACTGGCTTTAAATTAAAAATAATAAAACTGAACAAATGTTTCAAAGATAAATTTATAATGTCAAATTATATTAAATTTAAATTATTTTTAATCAGTTCTTATCGGCCACTCTTACTCAATATATAGTTAATTTAATTAAAACAATGAAGTTAAATAATTTAATTGAAGAAATGTATTAAGTTTGACTTAAATTTAGTTTATTACTAAGTGTATAATAATATGGGCGTTGTTTATTTTAAAACTAAACAATTCAATTACAGAAATGGATTGATTTAAATTTCGATATATACGAGAAAGTTAAAAATGATAAATTTTTTTTAATTCAAAGAATTAGTTATCATTGTTTCTTTGATATCTAACAATGTGCAAAGTACAAAAACGTAAAAAAAATGTTCCACGAATAATTATGCGATAAAATTATATTAAAAGGTAATGTATATTTAATTAAATAAGACTAATATTAAAATAATCAACAATCACACACTTGAAATTAAAGAAACCGATTAAAAAACATATTTCACCCTTAACATTCACATATCAGCAGAAAGACCTGCGAAATAAAATTTGATATTGAAATATTTCTTGTCACTATATTAATATCGACACAATGGAAGCGGCCAATCAATCAGAATATTTTGAACACTCACTGGTAGTTTCATGGCTGCGTACGGAGAGAGATGTGCACGGATTGTCGCGCCGAGTTTACTCGCAGAAATCAGCCGGCGAAGTCGGCGTGGCTCTTCTATATAGCCGTAGTCGCCCCGACGTAATTGGTGACGCGAGTACGCGGCTGGTGGCTATCCACTTTTAGAGTAATTCTGTCTCTATCAACGATAGAACTCCGACAAAAGACTCTCCCTCTTCCCGAGGATATATTATCATTCGTAAAAATGTGTCTCATTGGTGTAACGCTATCTAGAATTATTTATGTCAGAGGTGATCCCACAAGAATTCAGAATATTTGCGAATCCAGAAGAGGAAAGTCTACGATATATTTTCCTTACGGTTGAACAATGCATAATTTCTATCTGCGGAATTATTCGTTACAATAAAACTATCGCATTTAAAAAATGTACTTATTAATTTTATAAAAAAAGACTATCTAACATATTAGATAAGATCATATATAAGATATATCTTGGTAATATCATTTGTAATTCATATGAAGAAAAGTGAAAAGCAGTAATTAGAAATAAAAAAAATAAAAGAATAAATAAAAGAGCATTATAAAACATGATTTTAGTAGAGAGTTAATACACATTTTAAATAATATAAGTAGAAATTTAAGAAAATAAAAATTGATTTAAATGAGTTTTCTCACAAAGAAACCATGTAAAGTGTCAAATTCTGAATGAAACTTCATACACATATAAGTTACGTAAATAGATAAATTTAAAAATTATCAATTGCGACCAATAAACGATTTTAAGGATTACATCTAGGTAATTACATTTTATATGTAAAACAGTTTTCAGCTTTTTTGTTATCTCAAAAATTATTATAATATCAAAAAATGCTTTAAAAAAGTTTTTATAAATTTTAGAGACATAGCGAGAAAAGTTTTACATATAAAATGTTATACATATAAAGGAATGAATTCTTTTTGTTTATTGACCGCAACTGATATTTTTTAAATTCGTATATTTACGTAATGAGCGAGATTCCCTTATCAAATCAAAAAGATTAAAGTCAAATTAGAGTAAAAGGGGATTAAACATGAACATATTCAACTTTATGTTCTCGGAAACAATTTTTTTTAGATTTTAAGAATGGTGAAATCATTAGACTTTATGCGATTTCGAAGGTTTTAACGAGGTTACGATGATGTAACAAGAAATGTCGGTATGGTGTTTTTTTTAAACTAAAATCCGCGTTTCAAAGTACTAAAGCGGAGCTGTAAGGTTCGTGTATGCACTTAAATTATCTCAAATGAGGGCAACGACAAGGTAGAAACAAAAAGAAAGCGCGTAGCGAATGCCCAACTATAAACGGAATACAATAAATATAAGATTGCATAAAGTGAAAAAAAGTTAGAAAATGTCTTTTACTTCGTGCATTTGTATTTTCTTATATTTAACGGTGTGAAATGGTAATTTAAGTAATTCCACAGCAGAAAAGGACATAATTATAAAAAAAGAATTTGTAATAAAATTAATTTTTAGCTGATCAAGAAATGTCATCATGTATAATTACAAAAACGATTTTTTTTATTCCGTACACTGTTTCCTTAGTTTTCCAAAAAGATCAATATGAATTTACTTATTATTTCTAATTAATTTTATTATTTCCAAAAAACAATAAGGAAAGTGAATTATTATTGTTTATTATTTTTATTAATGTTTTAAATCAATCATTAAACTTTAATGTACCTAATATAAAGTTTCATGCATTTGAAAATTGGCTAAACTAAAAATTATAATAGAATAGAAGAATTTGTGATAAATAAATCAAGCTTGAAGTAACACGGATCTTTCTGGTTTAAACGATTGAAGTAAGCTGAAAAAAAAACTATTCCTAGTAGTGTGTTGTAAGGAACTATGCTGTCTCAACTTCATATAATTAAATTTACGACGCGTAAACCATCCATGGTGCGCTAAATAATATGCTGCCAATCTACGTCAGACCGGCAATCTATAGCCAAGCTAGAAATTAAAGGGGTGAAAAGCAATGGAAGAAAAAAAAAATCTACTTAGCTTAGATCTATAAATTCCACGGATAATGAACCACGCCGCTTTTATATTGATGCGCAAAAAGAAAACCTTTCGCACAGCGAGATAATTACGTGACCGCGTGATGCTCACGAAACTCAAATAGTCTAATGCGATGAGAGTGCAACGTAACTGTTTGTGAGCAATGATAATTATCTTCCAACTGAACTGACGTTATTAATCTCGTAAATTAAAACTCTATAAATACCTACAGCGTATTCCGCTGTTTTTCGTGCATAAATAATATGTTAAACGATAAACTCTTATATTTCTCTACGTTATTGGTACCGAGCTTATGAGAAATGGATGTTATATTATACATTAATCCTAGTAGTAAGTAGTTCAATGTTGAAATAAGATACATAGCTTCCTTCATATTCTAGAAATAGAATTTTTTATTCGACAACAAAAAATCTCCGATTGCTAAATAATTCTTTCAAGAAATTGGTAGCGTAGAAGTAATTTATTAACGGGTACAGTGCATAAGATCATTGTGGAAAATATTAAGTAAAGACTGGACAAGGAAACGCACGTTTAAACCAAACCATGAAAATCTCAGGCGTTTTTCGACGAATTTTGTTAATTCCTTTTCCCGGCGATAAATTAATGTTATTTTCTGAAGTTACAAACGAAACGTTGCGACATGTGGCATCTGAAACGGTCATTAACCTATGCCCATACGTGCGGATGTAGACGATGAAAAACTTGCGGCCGCGATAAGATTCGAAAGGTGCGATTGGCGGGAGACGGGAAAAAGAAGGATTTGACAGGAGGAAGCGGGCGGAGAAAGTCAATTATTCCTGGCCGATCAACTGGGAAGATCTTGTGTTTGCGGCGCTTGATATTGCGGCGCGATCGAGAACTTACTTTATCGGACATGAATGTAGAAATGCACTTCCTTCCGTTCGAATGATGATCCGCGATTTGCGATATTTCGACACGCTGTACATACACGATGTACAGCGTTCGATAAATACCACATGCATGAATTAATTCACTACAATTCACTTCCACAAAATATATGTTCCTATGGCTAATGTAGAAAGTTACGATATTAAACATTTCAATTTAACGAAAGACATTACGCATGACCCTTAATATAAAAATTTAATACTATTAATCACTTATTTTGAGTATTAAAAATATTGTTAATATTGTACTAAAAATAATTAAGTGATTAATTGAATTAGTATTAAATTTCTATAAGGAGATGGTAAAGATAAAAAGCTGTAAAAATTGGCAGGAACATTTTATTCCCACTCAACAATAATGTAATATATAGGAAATATTATTATTATCAAGATTCAACCTCGATTGTATTTTAGAAATAATTCTTATATTATATAAATACAATACTTATATAAATTTCAATTAAATAAACAGCACACCAATCATTACTGTTGGACTTGAAACATAATCATAAACTGAAGCTGAAATAATAATAATAATAATAATAATATCACAAATTGATATCAATTTAATAATAATGCTAATAAATTATTAATATCAAAAATATTGCAAAAGCTTATTGCGAAAATCTTAAATGTAATATAACACACATATATTGTACGTAACAGTTATATTAATTGTTGAATAGGAAATTAGAACATTGATGTAATATTACTGTCAATTAGTATTTAATGGGGAGTAATAATTCCGCATCCGCATGTACAAGAAAATCAAGTATTTGAAATCGTCGATGAATAAAAAAGCGAAACAGGATATTCAATCTCCTGTTGAAAGAGTTTTATAATCTGTACGTTTGCGATTACGAGATATAGATATAATCGTAAACGAGAAAAATAATCGATAATTTCGAGGCCGGGAGCAATAAGATCCGCACTTTCGCCATACTTATTAGCTATTAAGAAAATCGGAAATAAGAAAAAACGCGAATAAGAAAGAGAGAGAGAGAGAGAGAAAAAAATGAGAGAAAAAACGAAGTATACTCTATAGTTAATACCCCTGTTAAGCTAGCCCTCCCCCCCCTCACCAGCGATAAATAAATTCTAATACATACCAAAATTAAGTGCTAATAAGGTGTTGAAGTGCGGAATTAGGTGCTCAAACCATTTAGCAGAAAGAAAAAACTAATGGGGGGGGGGGCTAGTTTAATATTAAGTTAGTCTCCCTCCAAAAAAAATTAACATTTATTGCGTAAACAAACAAAACAAATACATCAGAATTAAGTGTTAATTAGATGCTCCAAGGAATTACTAAAATATTTCGAAAATACATATACAGAATTATATACAGAACTTTAGGCGTCAGTCGAACAGCGAACAGTCGGTTCACAAGAGAGAAGATCGAGGGGGTAACCACTTAATGTAATCGTGGGACAGAGTCCTCGAAATCATTATAAAATTTATATGAAATCTCTATGCACAATCCGATAATTACATATAAAACCACGAGAAACCATTGTATAATATTAAATAAAATCGTATATTTTACCAAATTACTTCATATGTAGTGGAAAAAATTATTTGTAATCAGATAAAATCATATGAAATCATGTAATCTGTGGGACAATATTTCACCTAGTGGTTACCCCCTCGGAGAAGATACCTTAAAAAATTAGATGCTCAGACAAATTTGGTACTAAAAAATATTTGTTTTTTAGTATTATTTAAAGATATCAAGCGCCGAATTAGGTGCTCGTTCCGTTTGGGAGAAATTCGAACTCAAAGAGAGGTTGCGCGGTCGGCTCACAAAAGAGAAGTGGTCTTAAACAATTAGATGCTCCAACAAATTTGGTACTAAAATGTTTGTTTTTTAGTACCAAAATACTAAAAAACAAATATTTTAGTACCAAATTTGTCTGAGCATCTAATTTTTGAGGTATCTTCTCTCTTGTGAACCGACTGTTCGCTGTTCGACTGACGCCTAAGTTCTGTATATAATTTTGTATATAATTCTGTATATGTATTTTCGAAATATTTTAGTAATTCCTTGGAACACCTAATTAGCACTTAATTCTGATGTATTTGTTTTGTTTGTTTACGCAATAAATGTTGATTTTTTTATTGGGGGGGACTAACTTAATATTAAGCTAGTCCCCCTCCCATTAGTTTTTTTTTCCTGCCAAACGGTTCGAGCACCTAATTCCGTACTTCAGCACCTAATTAGCACCTAATTAACATACAATAATTAACATACAATAATACCTTAATTTTGGTATGTATTAGAATTCATTTATCGCTGGTGGGGAGGGCTAGCTTAACAGGAGTGCGGTTAATATATGCGGTTAATATATGTTGAGGCATTTAAAATCACTCGGTTTGATTTTCCTGAAGTTATCGCTATCTATTCTAACTAATTTAACGATGTAGTAATGAATATAAAAAACTCATTGGGTACCGCAATCATAACATTTATAGATTCATGAGTAAAATCAAAAATCACTACGGCAGATGAAGGACAATTTTACATTTTATTTTTTGACGAAGACTGATATCCTCTCTCTGAAAGAAAAATAATTTCGAAGATCGTATGCGACGCCAACCCTGAAGAATGTTCTAAGCTTCGACACGATCACCGTTATGCTTCCGATAATCCATTGGAAGTCGGTAACAGTATCAGAAAAGTCGGTATATAATCTACTGTAGTACGAAAGGTACAATCTACTGTAGACTCACAATTGAGTTTTCAGCATTGCAAGTTCTCAAAAGTGCATTTAAGCTTTAATCTCAGTTCAGGGCATTTATAAAATTGATATTACAAATTTTGATATATGACTATTTAAATCGGCAATGTTTTTTTCGTATTTTATTTGAATTTGTATTAGTATTTCTTTTTAGTTTTTATAAACTTTTTTTAATTATTTAGATAAGCCATATTTTATATTTTTTGCCTATTAATACAACAAAATAATTAAATGATGACAATCTTAATAATATCCGAACATTCCTAAATGTTATTAAAAAAATAAATTATTAATATGGCTCAATAAGAATAAATCAATAAATAAAAGAAGGGCTACGAGCCAATTATACTAAAAAAATATTAAATAATTTAATAAAAATATTTGCGATATACGCATCGAAATGATATCAATGTGTTGATTTTTCACATTTACATTGATTTTATTGGATTTTTATATATGTATAAGTTTGTTACGTTCGCATAATCTATAGATACTTACATTATTTAAATTTAAAAACAAAAAATAATAGAGTACAATGTCGTAAAAAATTATGCTGTTTTAGTTTTCCTATGAAAAATCTTCGTCATTAATTAAAGAACAGAATTTATGTTTTTTTTTAAATAAAGAAATGTAGTTGAACATCAAACAAGTTAATAATATAATTAAGAGAATTATGTATGGAAAAATATCATTTTTTTAAATTATATAGTCATAATTTCTTTGGAGAAGAATAAAAATGCAGAACATTTCGCACGTCAATTAACGTCAGGGATTTTGGAAACTCTGTATAAACTGCTCGACTTTTTTGCGAGCTAAGATATTAGACTAAGTTATCATGCGGATATTTCAACGACTAGAAAAACTTGTACAGAAATTGTTCGTAGGGCGTGGTGGAAGACGGGTGTGATTGGGACGCGCGGGTTTCTATCAAGGCCTCTTCGCCGGGTCGCCCTGAGCCAACCTACCGTATAAAACGCCCCTCTCATTGGCTTCTATGAGCACTGTTGCGCTTCCCGCTGCATAAGAATCCATTATTCCCTCGACATGACTCCTATAGTCGTAAGTATATATCCATTTAATCTTAAACCACACTCTTGTCAAATCATTCATTTAACACATAGTAATAGAATTCTATATAAAATATAATCAAAAATATATAATTAAATTTAATGAAATATATCAGAATATGATTATATATGTCGTAAAACGTATATGTTAAATAATAAGACATAAGAATATTTTGTATCTTACATCTTTTAGATTCTTAGATATCTCAATTCGTCGAACAAAAAAATTCGTTTGTATATATTCAATTTTATTTCCTTTACATACACAGATTATTTTGTTGGGTATGATCGTTATCGGTGTCTCCTGCCAAGAACCTCATTACCAATCGCCACATCAAACGGCGATTTTGAGTGACGCGCGTTATCTCGCAGGTGATGGCACATTCGGTGCAGCTTACTCTCAAGAAGACGGAGTAGAATTTAAGGAGGAAAGCGACATAGAAGGTAATCGACGTGGATCATATTCGTACATCGACCCAACCGGGGAAAGGCGCACTGTGACTTATACAGCAGGAAAGAACGGATTCCAAGTACGTAAAGTGTACATTTATTTGCTAATTAAATCTATTCATTAATTTTTGACGCTAAATTTATATTATAACATTTTATAATTTATCTTTGTTAGATTTTTTATAATTAAATTTTGTGTTTCTAAATTTATAATTTATTAATTTTTTTATATAACTTTTTATATAAAATATTATATATAAATATTTCAGAACAAATTAGATCTAAAGTTTAAAAAGAGTCCATTAATTTATTGCAAAATTAATCATACGGTAATATAAAGCACAGGTTTACTCAATTCTATTTCATTAACTTTAATCGAATTTTAAATTAATCTTGAACTTTGTCTCGCAGGCGACCGGAGATCACATTCCTAGCGCACCCCCGCAAGTGCCACCGCAGCCGGAGTACATACCGTTGGCGCAATATAATCCGTCGGATTACCACCCTCCGAGTTACGCACCGCCATCCCCTCAACAATATCCACGGCGCTATCAATCGGATTATGAGCCGCAACCTGTTTATCGATCGCGGCCTCAACCGTCACCTCCTCAACAGTATTCGCAGCGTTATCAACCGGATTACGAGCTACAATCTGTCGTTTATCAACCGCAGCCTCAACCGCAACCTCAACCGCAACCTCAACCGCAGCCTCAACCGCAGCCTCAACCACAGCCTCAACCGCGGCTTCAACCGCAATATCAGCCGCAGCCGCCACCTCGCTATCACTATCCTTCGGAGTTGCAAGGTATACCCTCGTATGCGCCACCGAGGCCACACTATCAACCCCAACTTCGCCCCGCACCACAACATAACGTGATAACGACACCGGCCGCAGCGCCCCGGAATTTTTATCCGCCGGGAAAGCTCAATTTCAATCGGACCCCCGACGGCTTCTCCTATACGTTCAGTAAAAGTTGAGTGACATGAGTTATTATGATGTGAGAAGCGATAACGAATTCGAGATGAGACTAACTATTAATTTAACAAAAGAATTCTAGTTTTGAAATAAAAATGTGGTTGAGTGTCAAAAAAGTTAATAACTAAGAGTTATTTAAAAAATATCTTTTTTTTAATCAGTTGTGATCTCTTTTTGTTCTTATTTCATATTCCAAATTAATTCTAAATATAACATACGTGCTCGATTATAATAATTATTATATTTTTCTTTTTTTATATAAATTTATCATCAATAATCCATCAAAACATCGTAAAATATTTATATATACTAAAATGTATTTTCATAAGAGTTCCCTTACAAAGCAAATCTCTACACATATATCTCCGCATCTGAAGAATAAAACGTTTAAACTGCAGAATCGAATGATTTCATCGTGCAATGCTCGATGTACCTTACATAGCGATTTCCCGTACAAATACGAGCACAATCACGTGCTCCATAGGGTCGACTTACTTTCATCCGGTAACCTTTGCGTTCTCCATAGTGTTGTAACTGAGAATCCCACGATATACTGAAAGAAATGTGGGATACGCCCGATATAGGATATATTTATACAAGGAATGTTATATCAAAAGTGTATTCATTAATTCTCTACCATGTCTTTATTTAACTCATAATTGTAATTAAACTTATTTAATACAAATATCATAACAAGATAATTTTAACTTTAATATTAAATAAAGATATATTTTCCTACGTTAATGGATCAAAAAGATGTGTTTCCTTCTCTTTTATTTTACAAGCGTCATAAAATAGTGCTTATGTTACTAATACTTTCTAATAAAAATTCCTTTATTAAAATTAATTTATAGTCAATACATATATGTATATTTAAACAGCCATCCATTATAAAATACCGTCAAAATAACGTTGCGTCGTGTCTTGTTCTACGAAAGACAGCAAATTACTGGCAGAAACGAAAGAAAGGAGGAACAAAGGAGCGATTATCTTATTATCCAAGCTCGCGAGTGAAAATGCGAGGGAGGGAGTCGGGAAGGGCGAGGAAATAAAAATGCAACGAAGTCGAGCCGGTTCGCTAGCCATTATTATTGTTGGCCGTAACACGGGCGCGGCACAATCCGGCAAGGCGAACCGCCTGCATCCGAACAGGAACTCAGCAACCTTAGGTAGGCAGAAAGAAATGCAAACGCCACTGATATTCTAGGTCACTCCGACATTGTCGCCAGTCTAAACGCCTTATAACATCATTATGCGAATTGACGATATTATCGATTTTACTGTTGTGATGCCAGTTCGTCCTTGTCACCGAGTAAATCTTACACGCAAAGAGATTAACATCCATTAATTAACGCAATGACAATAAATGCAACGTGGTTCTTTTTTAGTCGCATTTTATTTATAAAGGTATATTGAGTATACATTTCGTTTCGTATATAATTATGGCAGTAATATACAGACTCTGATTAGCTGCGCGTGACATCAACAGTATAAAAGTAGTCTAAAACAGCTACTGTAGAGGCAGTGTGGCATCGAACGTTCACTCTCCTCGTAACAGAAGGACGAAAATGAAAATAAACGCCGTTTTACCTAAGTAACTAACTTATGTCAATGTTTTTTTTTATTTATGCCGATGTGCCTCCCCAACACGTGAATTTTAAATGATGACGGTGTGAATAAATCCCAGAGAAAAGGCACTAGGCGTCGTCTATTCTTCCAAATCCTCAATGCGCGAGACTGTTACGCGTTTTCTTGAATGCGCGTAGCTCCTACTTTTCATTTCACTTTTTCTCCCCCTTTCTTTTATATAAAAAAAAATCTTCATAAAGAAATCCAAGTTATAATGCCTGTGTACGCACACTCTCACGCTTACATTAAACAGTACATTGAAGCGTATAATCGACCTGCATTTTTTTTTTACACCCGCATGGCTGGCTGGCTCGAGTATTCCTAATGTTCTCTATCAAACACTATTAACATTAAACATTATCGATTTTGTAGACAAACGTTAATTATTTATCTCCTCAAGTGCAAACAGTGGTTGACTTCAAAGGCATTGATTTAAATTTGATTGCACTTTCGTCTCAACATACGCGCAATAAGACAGTACAGCGCGCGCAATTCAGAGATGAGCATCATAAAGTAAAAACTGGCCTCATGGCGGGTAGAACTATTTACTAATCTCACTACGCTAAAAATATAAGTTCGGCTGTAGACTCGGGACGTACCCATAATTGCTTGTCATGCATACGATAATCTAAGGTCGCTATTGTCGCGGTAATTATACCTCTAGTTATAAATGTTATGTTACACAAAATATACGCTCAGCGTTAGGCTCCGATTTTTGATTTTTATATCATCGCAGAGGCACGGTCGTCTCATAAAACGATCATCGAATGGAAAACAACCCGGAAGCGGATTTGTACGTGGGGCAGGAGGCACGGCAGTCTCGCGTTCTTAGCGCATTTTACTGGCTTATCTTAGAGAACTATTCTAAGGAGACGAGAGGAAGCTTTAAGCGCTGTAACAAGCGAATTCTATCGGCTTCTTCTGGAAGATATAGTTTGTTCACAATGCAATTCACATTAAAACGCTTGAGTCTGCCAATATGTTGACGCGTATATTCGTTCGTAACGGAAACTGGTACTCGATTATTGTCGCTAATAATTTTTCCGTTGCGAATAATGGGCACATTCGTATACATACATATTTTTCCTTTTGATAAAACAACGGAATTATTTGCCGATTTACATATACTCCGAGTTTGCATCGTACGAAATCTAAATAAAATCACAGACGCAATGGGTATAGACTGCGCATTCCCTGATATTAACATCTCTCTTCAAATCGATACTTTGAAGAAAAAAAGCAGTATGAATAGCTCTATCTTACTTTTTATAACGATAGTGACAACTTCATAGAAATGCGTAGTTTATACTTATTACGTTCATGGATATAATGCAGGGGAGAAAAATTAAAAAATAAATTTTCTTCCCACATTTCTACGCGCAAAGAACATGCGTAAGATATCCATAAATGATGTATGATTAATCATACAAGAAATTCTTTACTATGCATTCTCAATACGTACCTATTCATAATAACTAAGTTTAAACTTCGAATATTCTTGAATAAGTACATGAACTTAAGATTCCAAAAATCGTAATAATAAGGAATAATCATACCGTAGTATCCATAGTAAAAAAAATATCTAAAACAATAAAAAAATTCTATTTGCGTTAAAAACCGATTAATAATAGACATTAAGACTTTGAGCATACTAGTATATGCTTCGTATTCGTTTCAAATAATACAATATATAAAAAAATATGTATAGAGAAATACTTGTATATACTTGTTATAAAAATTTCTTCACGAAATATGAATAAAAAATGAAGAAATTCGAAGCATTTCAAATTAAAGTTTGAAATTTGTTTATAATAAAAACTTTTCACTTCTAGACACGATTAATCGCTGAGATTTATGTACAGCAGCGATCCGTATATAAGATGACAATAAATTTGATCCACTGTCTTTGGAAGTTTATAAAGTTCCGTCTGTATAGTATTCTATCGCTAGATAACGATAATTTCACATGTCTCAGCACATGTAAGCGAATAGTTAACGATTGATAAGTATAGTAAAATTACACAAAGTAATTCATCCAATTTGACAACTTTAATGTTAGGTAATCTCTCACTCAGACGATAATATCGCAAAAAAAAATTTAAAAATCCCTTTTATATTTAAAAAAAATATGCTATTATATATAAATTTTTTATAATTTTATTCTTTTTATAAAATATTATTCTGATATAAAATATAAGAGACTAATATGTCCTTTAAAATCATGGAACTTTTGTTTCAGATCTTTTTTCACATAAAGGAAAAGAGTAATTCAAACTGATTAAATTAGATGAATCATTCTGCACAAAACTTAATTTTCCAAATTAAATCTGTAAACGACAGCATAATTCATTCTCATTGATATTGAAATTAAAATTAGAGAATAATATATACGCTATCAAAATAATAAATTCTCTAGATGTATATAACGTTGTAGTTAAAAACATACATATACATATAAAAAAATATAATAGCATTGAGAACAAACCTGTACATCAGAGAATATGTACTACTACAGACCTATTTTGTAACTTTCAAGTCTAACTATTTAAATCTAATTTAGATGTAACATTATAATATCCTTTATCGTATATAATTAATCGTCTTTTCATGCGTATATTTTATGCAACTAGTCACTTTCAGGCTTTATTCACGCTATATGAATATAATAATGATTCAATTACGTTCGCGGCTCGCTATATTCTTCAGTGAAGAATTTTCAGTGCTAATCTTTAATGAAATTTAAATCTTATTACCTTAAACGATCTAGCTGGATCTTAAATGCTTGTATAATTTTTGTGTGAGAAAGACCGAAAAATCATTTCAGCATTTTAAAGGACTACATACGTAGTATATAAATTCACACAAAAGAATTAAAATTATGTTCCTTCGACATACCTTTAATTCATTAATTACTTATCGACTCAATTTTTTATCAGGAACAGCGCTATATGGTTAGTGAGCGATATTTAAGAAACACTGTATAAAAAATCTTACTATATATATATATATATATATATAAAGTACATTCATTGATAAAAAAGTATATGTCTAAATAATGCTGAATTTTAAAAGAATTGAAATAAGGCGACTAAATAAATAATTACTGTAACGTGAATAAAGCTTACATATTAAGAGTTACATGTTATACGTTAAAAAGTTACAGAATAGGTCTACTAGTACCTACAAATAGCGAGAAGCTAGCTATGTAGGAACGTATACTATCAAGTCATTTTTAAATACTGACACAATATAGTTCGTATTCTTATTATAACTTAGTATCATGTCAGTACCTCAATTTCTTTTTTTCAATAACGTAGATCTTATCTTGTGTCAAGATACACAGTAGTGTATTCTTGAAAATAATTTCTTTACGTAATTCTGCTCTGATGATATGTATTTGCTACAAAGTGTGTAAATTGCTACTTCTTTAATGATCTGTCGCGAAATGATTGCCAAAATTTTTATTTTCTTGAGAAATATTAGAAATATTAATAATCCTTCTTGATAATTTTTAAATAGTGTAAAGGAATGATTAAACTTAATATGAAAGTTACTTACTTTCAGAGACAATAAAAATACATAAAAAATTAATCACAGTGGATTATCAACATTGATAAAATTATCAATCTAATCCATCAATATGTTAACATTGCTATTCGCTATTAATTATCGTTATAGAACATGCTACTGTGTATCTATTATCGATAAGTTGGTATATATATCATTACAATCACAATATGCATGACATCCTATGCGAAAGTTTCTGGTGGAGCAGAAAACTTGTACTATGGTAAGACACGAATCGACAGTACGTAGCGACAGGGAAAAGAGTAATTCTAGCTGCATAATCCGGAAGGATCGACAAGTCCTCTGGCAATGAGCTCAGCCGTCGCGGCATCTCCACCGCTCTGTTTACCACCCGACGGTTGCCCGTGCTCGCAATGCGAACGTATATGAAACATAAATTCGGCTTTATCCGTGAAATCGGCGCGACACACTAAGCAAAAATTCCTCTCGGGGGTATAGGATTGCGGCGGGGCAGGTCCTGGAAAGTACGGAGCGGCGTGTTGCGGCGGCATTCCCTCCAAATGAGATCTGTGATTGATCATCAAAATTAATTGTAGACATTACATTAAAACTTAGATATATTGATATTGAAAATAAAGAAATATTAACCGAGCGTGTTGCGTCCATTCCTCTCTAGTAGCGAATGATCGTCCACACAGTTCACAAGCCCAACTCACTGGTTCTTCTTTCAGTTTATGAATGGTATCTTGGCGAGATGATTGTTGCTGTTGCGCTTGCTGTTGTGGCTGCTGCTGCTGTTGTTGTTGCTGTTGATGTTGATCGACTCGAGGTGTTGAAGGCGCTGATAGAGGCGAAACACCGGTTCTATGTCTGAGTTTGTTCATATGGATAACCAATTTGTCTCGACGAGCAAACGCTTTACCTGCAACACGCATCAAGTTTTTTTATTCATTCAATTGCTCCTTTTTAAAACAGATCGAAGATAATCTGTGGTTAAAAATAATTAACAAAATCCAATAATGTATCCCATAATTATAATTTCCGTACTTACCGCACACTTCACAGGAATACGGCTTCTCTCCAGTATGTATACGCATGTGTATGACGAGTTTATCCTTACGAGCAAGTCCCTTGCCGCAAACAGTGCAGGCAAATGCTTTCGTCGTTGGCTCGCCAGTATTAGTCGCCTTCGAGACAGATCCCGGACGAACACTCGCGCTATTTGTCGTCATTGTTCGTAATGGTTGATTTACTGCCGGTGCTCTACTTCCAAACTGTTGGTCTGCTCCAGGAAATGCCGGCATCATGCTAGGGCGCATTGCGGCAGAGTAATCCGAAGACCTGCGAAGTAGGAACTAATGACTGTTATGCTACAATAATTTCTGGAAACGATTAAAAATATAATTATGTGAAATCCAACGTAAAACGCTTAAAATGTAATAAAATAAGATTTTAGTGTTAGAGGGGCATTTTGTAGAAAGCGCTTTGGAAAGCAATCCTTTTTATACAATCTGATATTTCTTTTCTATTCCACGACATTTATAAAGGTAAATCGTTAAATCTTCACGCAGAAATATCATATATTTTAAGAAGAAATATATTTTAAGAATTTTAAGAAGGTCAAAATGCCTTTTATATACCATGTTCCGATAGAACGCAGCACCCTTACTCCATCGTCGTAACCGAGCCCATCGTCTGGTAAGGTGAACGTGGGATTCGGTGGCTGCGAGGCCGCATGTGGTCCGGCTCCAGTTAATCTCGCCTGAGCAGCTTGCTGAGCCATGTGCTGCTGCAGTGCCGCGTGTGCCGCAGTGTGCGTTTCCACGTAACTTGCATGCTGCTGCTGTTGCCCACCGTTTGACATCTTGTCCTTGTCCGTACTCTAAATTCGGATCATTGATTGATTACACGCCATGCAATAATTAATCCTTATTTAACATTTTGACCATGTCATCCATATTTGGATGACACGTAAAATTCATAAAGATCTCATCATTCACTTGTGAGTGACAGTTTTATTAATTCTAATCGGTATTTGCTCTGAAATTTCCTTAACTGGTGTTCACGCGAGCTTAGTGTATTTTAAATTAATATATCTTTACTAAAGATTATACATATATATATATAAGATGATATATAAAGAATTATATAAGATTATGTAATTTTTAAAATTATATATCGTAGTTGAAAAAATATCCGGGTCTATTGATTCCGCGAATACCAATTAGGGTTAATTTTACTAATTGTAAGTATTTAAGACATTAACCTGTAATAAAAACACATATTTTTTGTAACGTAAAAGGAACTTATCTTTCAGACAAAAATTTATTAGTTTTAGAAAAAGTTTTAAAATTTTATACTATACATATAAAAAAATTGCAATACTCTTAAACAAGCATAAATAACTAATAGGAAATAAAACCCATAATGGTCGAAGCTGGATCTTTAGTGCTCAAATAATTTATTTAAGATTTTTATTGTTTAAAATTTATATAAGATTTTTATTTTTTAGTCTAAATACAGTACGATAATTAACCTACATGAATAGAATAAAATTGTAAAAAGAGAGTAAGATTGTGAAATATAAAATTATTTCAATCATTACATTATTTAAAAATTAAGAAAATATCCTAGGGTCATCAAGATCCATATTTTCCAGTTACAAGTTAAAGAAACTATAAATTATATCACGACATTAAAAAACAATAAAGTATTAAAATAATACGCTAAAATAATAAACATATTAAACTCAATGTCAAAATTAACTTGGCAAAGTATTAACAATTATACGTTTACAAATATACGTAAGTCTTAATTTAATCCGTTGACTGATAATAATAAGTGCTCCGAAATTACGTTAGCTTGTATTGTAACATATTACTACATTATTACACTACTTATTTTAAAATATTTATTTGATATTATCAATAATATTCATGTTTCAATTTTTCTCTGAGACAATCAACAGTGAAAGCGCGAATTCTAGCAACCCCCTCCAGACGACAGCGTACGCTAATGCGTCAAGGGGATCGATTGTATATCTTGAAATGAGGTAAAAATTACAAAAGTTAATAAAATTACTAAAAAGTCATCTAAAATATTTATAATTTCACTAGCCAATACCTATTAAATTTGCTCACTTTTGTAATTTTCATCTTGTTTCAAGATACACAATCGATTCCAAGGTCCTTCAGAGGAAAAGACAATGAGGAAAGTTATTACGTGCGGAAGTTTAGGTCCACAACCTTGCTTTAAGAGGTCATAAGCCGTAAAACCATAAAATTTTATCAATTACAGTCGAATATAAGAAAAGTAATCCACTGTGATTGGTCAATTTCCTACGGCTTTACGGCTTACGGTTTCTTATGTCTGTTCTATAATAAATAAGTCATAAGAGACTCGTAAGTCATAAGAAATTGACCAATTACAACTGAATATGAAAAAAATAATCGACTATTAATTAATTTCTTGCGATTTGCGGCTTAGCGAGGTTGTGGACCTAGTTTCAGGAAAAAGACTCTGGAGAATGCTCTATAAATAATCGTCATCGTTGATTAATGAAATTGAAATGGATTTCATTCGTGCCCAATCCTTCTCTCACTGGGGGTACTAGATTATCAATCATTATAAAAAGACAAGAATAATTTCTGAGTTTCTGCAAGATTTCGAAATGCACTAAGCAAAGAAATCTAAAAAAAAATATATAAGAATGTGCAATGATCGAAAAGCAAAGAATGTTCCCCGGAAGAGAGAAACAGGGAGAAAGAAGCTGTCGTGCTAGTCGATCGTCTTAACGAAAGAAATGGGCGACCGTCTTTTTGGACGCGCTTACCACACACTACGGAGACCAAGTCACGTTCCAAAGAAGACCGTTGGGCTTCGAAATCAAAGGACCGGGAGAACACTTACGATCGAAGAGAGGCGGCTTTTCAAAATAGATCATGTGCGATCCAGATTTTTAAATCACAGCACCGATCGCGTGCGGCGGAGGAGGAATAATGACGACGAGAATCTGATGTTCATTTTCGGAGGGGTTGAGGTCTTACACTCGTATCACTTCGGACGCGCCGGAGTAACGATAACTGGCACGCTTCGGCGAGACAGTTCACTCGATATACAAACGTTAACACTGGCATGCGCATCCGCGCGAGCTTTGCACGCGAAGAGCTTATGGCGCTTTTTGTGCTTTTCGCTACGCGTTCGAAGGAATATCGCGGTTCACGAAGCGATCAGAGAGAGAGAGTCACGACGCTGGCAGCCACCGCAGCCGCCGCCGATTCCCGGCGCGGGAGGATGCAAGGACAAAGAGGCGAAAAAAAAGCAGCCGACAGCGCGCGGAGGGGATAAGCGCGAGACGGTCGGGGAGACGTCTCGCCGTTGGATTCGGAGAGAAGAAGAGAGGAAAGAAAGACGGAACCGCAGGTGAAGGGGGAGAAAGAAAAAAAGAGGGCTTGACGAAGGTAGGTAGACAGAGAGAGAGAGAGAGAGAGAGAAAGGGAACGACGTGTGCGTGTGTGAAGACGACGAGGGTGGGAAGAAGGAACAGCGAGAAAGAAGGCAAGAGCCTCCTGCCGGTGACACACACGGACGGAGCAACGCGTGATACAAACGATGCCGTTCGGAGGTTCCCCGCGGAATGCACTGCGGCCGGCGCGTAGCCCGAGGGTGCGACGAAGAGGAGGTGAACGCGCGCGCGGGTACGAAGAGACACGATCGAGAGAGAGAGAGAGAGAGAGAGAGAGAGAG
>NW_017256436.1:3525148-3560940 GCF_001594055.1 Mycetomoellerius zeteki
CGGAGGCCCGCTGACCGGCGCGGCGGACCGATCGGCAGGGAGGAACGGAAGGTGTGTGTTTATGTGTATGCACACGGAGCGTTGATTCGTGTGTATCACTCTCGGCGGCGTGTACCGCCGCTACTACGAGAGGGATCGCACGAGAGAGGCCGGGAGGCTGAGAGCTGTAACGGAGACCGATAGCAAATACCTACATGTGTGTGAGAAAGAAAGAGAAAGAGAGAGAGAGAGAGAGAAGAGGAGAGAAAGAAAAAAATGTGGCCAGGGAAAGAAAAACTCGAAGGGAGAAGGGGACCGCCGGCGTGCTGGAGGATAACCGCGACGCGTTACGATATACCCGGCGAATATCCCCGGAATGCGATACGGTCGATGAGAAAAATCGAATCAGAGAAAGTGAGATGCGAAACAACGAAAAATGACGAAGCGGCTGCTCACAGTGCCATCAAGGGTGCCGCGTGGGGGTGTTGACTTATACGCGATCTCGTTTGGATGGCTCGCTTTTGTCTCTTCTCTCTATTCGATTTTCTTTCTCTCTCATCGTCAGCGTATACTTATTCTTCTTCTTCTTTTTCTTGTGTTGTTAATGGCACCAGTCTTCTCTTACAGAGTACTCTACAGCCAATGTCAAGTATATGTATCGGCGATATCCTTCGTACATCAAATATCGCAAACTATCGGTGAACAATACCGGATGCACGAGGAGCATCGCCGTTGTGTGCCATGCAACAGTGGCGGTGGCGGTGGCGGCGGCGCTCCGCGACCGGTGCGTCGGCCCGCTGACCTTGACACTGACATTGAGAGAGTAAGAGAGAGAGGGCGAGACCCTACGAAGAGAGGGATAGAAGGAGGGGCGGCAGAACTTACGCGCGCGCGCGCGTGTACACACGGGAGCGATTCATGGGAGAGACGCCAGGGACGACGAGGATGTCGTCTCGCGACCCTCTTCGCCGCCGCCGCCGCGCCGCCGATATTCCGGAACGCCGGCGACGAGAGAGAAAGAGAATCACCCACGTAACGAGGCTGCGTCGATCTTGTCGGGGTATCCCGGGTTTCGAAACAGGTTTCTCGAACGTGCGCGTTGCCGGGCCTGGCAACTCACGTTGCACCTGTGCCCAGGACTGCCCAGATCGGCAGGGGAGAGCGGGTGAGCTGAAAGAAGGATCGAGGGAGAGAGCGCAAGACCGAGAAGAAAAGAAGCGAAAAGAGATAAAAAAAGAAAGGGAGGAGAAGAGAAACAAGGGAATGGAGAAGAGATGGGATTTATGCGGTGTTCTATGATTAAGTCTTTTTGGAGCATGACGCATGAATGAATGAACACATGTAAAGCATATATATCTAGAAGAAAAAATTAAATGATAAAAGATGAAGCAGTAACGTGCATCACATTACACGAAGATAAATAAATGAATTATTACAAGATAGAAGAGTGATAATATTAAAAATCATAAAAAAGAGGTGAAGATAAAATGGAAAGAAACGTATGGGAAAAGCTGCAGCGAAATTAAGAAAGAACTAGAGGTATTACGAGAACTCCGAGAGGAGCACGACAGGTGGAAGAGAAATAAGTTGCAGATAAGGAGAGAAACGGGAAGGACAGTCGAGACGGCGAATGAAGGAGTATATTTGCGGTGACCATATTTTCTTAGAGAAAGCAAAAGACAAACTTCGAATACCAAACAAGTCTCACATTACATCTAACATCGCTTTCCGTAGTTCGAACTCTTCTTATAATAAAAGGAAACTGCGCGTTATTGAGAATTGTCATTGAAAAAGCATTTTCTTTTAGGTACCATAGCAAAAGACTGAAATAAAAATTTTAATTCTATTAAATCTACTATAAATGTTTCGCATATTAAAATACGTATATCTAGTAATATGTGTATATAATACTATCTTAGTATATTTGTCGAATCGAAGGAAAAGTTTTGACTAATAAAATCGAATAGTAAAATATCAATTTTCAAGTTCATATTCAACGTTGAGCATAACTACAAGTAGCGCTCTCTGATAGTGCCAGATAATTAATCGCCCTTATAAATAAAACTAAATTTGTCAGTTGGTTTCATAAGAATTTCCCATTAAAATAATAATAATGATAAGAGAAAGGACAAAAATGAAAATTTTGAAAAAAATAAATTTAAAGGACAGCTACCTAAATAAAGGATTGTCCTTTACAATAAAGGACGTCATCGTAAATATACTACTACGACTTTCGCTTTCTGTGCGCGCGACGCGTCTCGCGGTCGCAACGCACCGATCAATAGACGTCGCGACGTCGGTTGTCTCACGCACGCACACACGCACGCACGCACCCACGCACGCACGCACGCACACACACACTTATACATATCTCTCTCTTCCTCTCTTGCCGCTTTCTCCTTTCCTCCTCCTATTTATCCCTCCTCACTTTCCGTCGGCATCTCGGTTGCGTACGCGAGGGTGGAATTATTGAGATCGCGCGCCGCCGCGCCGGGTGCAGCAGACACGGAAAGGGGGGTCAGCGGGAACCCGAGCAGCTACCGATGCCCCTGCGCGCGCTTCCTCTTTCCCCATCGCCTCTTCACAACCCCCTATCCGACAGGACCTGTGCTCCTGTCTGTGACCGATCAGAAGTACGGAAGAAGAAAAAAGATATGCAGCGATACTCCTCGCGCCATTGATAACAACCATTGATAAAACCATTGATAATTTGACTTAATTTTAGCTTCACATAATCAGTCACTTGTTGCACCATTTTTTAGAAGATACTGAAGATCGCTAAATTACTTACTAATCAATTTCCATCAATACAGATTCAACTTCAATCTCGGTTCAACTTTCTAATTCTTAGGCCCAGTTCCACAACTCACGGTTAACTCTTAACCGAAGTTTAACTTGTTTTTCATCTCTTTCTAATTCTAAAATTGGAACGAGACAATGAATAAGTTGAATCTCGGTTAAGAGTTAATCGTGAGTTGTGGAACTGGGCCCGTTTCTACCAACATAGATTAACTTTAATCTCGGTTCAACTTACTCTTCATCTTTTTCTAATTTCTAGAAGAAGAAAAAGATAAAAAGTTAGTTGAACCGAGATTAAAGTTAATCTACGTTGGTAGAAACGGGCCTTAGGCCTGTTTCTATGAATGTGGATTAACTTTAATCTTGGTTTAATTTACTCTTCTTCTTTTTCTAATCCTTGGAACTAGAAAAAGATGAAGAGTAAGTTAAACCGAGATTAAAGTTAATCTACAATTGGTAGAAACGAGCATTAGAGAAGAATAAATTAAACCAAGATTAAAGTTAGTCTATACTAAGAGAAAATTATTTGGTATCTGTAATTATTACATTACATATTACTGTAATTGTAATTTGTTGCTAGAACTATACACATGGTTATTATTCCTAATATTATAGTAGTAATAATCATAATTAAAGTAATATATAATTATAATTACAAGTACCAAAAAATTTTTTCTCAGTGCTACATTGGTAGAAATCAATTGATCATTATAAGGAAAAGGAAAGAGAGAACGCTGGTGTATTGTATAAAGAGTCTTAAGATGACCCTACGCATTCAATAGGAGATAATTGAGTTATAATTTTTTTTACCCGAAACAAATAAATGAAATATAAATCGCAAGGGAATTTTTTAACAGTCACATGCTTAAATAATACAGAAATTATTTTTATAATTTAATGATATGATTATCTTTGTTGTATTAATAGAAAATACGAGGTAATGATACTCGTAACAACCGACTCCATGTGCAAAATTAGTTGTTACAGTTATTGGAATCAGTTGTTACAGATCCAAATTTCAAAATATAATTAAAGGAAACATAAAAGAAAAATGTGCATAATTTTATTAATAATTTTCAGATAATATGTGTATAATGTGCAATTACTATAGATATGTGTAATTATGTTACTTGAATATTTAATAAGAAATGTTAACGATGAAATCTTACACAAGATCACAATATTAGTCGCTGTTGCATTGAGGTTATGTCGAGATTATGGCCGAATTTTTTAATTCATCGATTGATCAGTCACATTATGCGCAAATGTAGCTTTTACAAATCAAAATTACATTTGCGCACAATGCGATTAATCAATCGAAGAATTAAACAATTCGCTCTAACTTATAACGGCAGAGAAGCAGAAACTTTTATAATAACAGCTCTCGTCATAATTAACCCCGGTTTGCTATATTTAAATATTTTAATTCTTGTTTAAGCAAAAAATATATTTCAAGACATGAATATAACTGTAAGTTATTACTTATAAAGTAAAGATTGTAAAGAAATAGTTGGAATTATAATATAATAAACAGAGTGATAAATATAACATTTAATATATCAATGATTTATTATTTTACTTTTGGCTATCAAAAGCTGAAAATATTTTCTATCTGTGAAAAACCGCTATTAAGTCTAAAATAAACTTATTGCACCATGAAATATTATCGTTTGTTATTTTGCAGTAATTTTAAGCAAGATGCCCCATATATCAACTATCCTTGGTCTTCCCTACTGATCAGTAATATTGCATCAATATTGACAGTGTATCAATATTTTTAGTATTTTTACAACCTTATACGATCGGTATTATTTATAATATATTTCACTTTAGCTTTTAAATACGTTATCTATTGTACTGTAACATACTGTGACATGGAGCCTAATAAAGCAATATTGATGCACTGATGCTCGAGAATCAAAATTTAGATCATTGTCAGTAAATCTAGATCATTCTACATCAACCCATCAATTTAACCGGGTACGATCAGTGATATTGTCAGTGTTTGTCAATACTGGCAGTATTATTGACCGTGTAAGATCATCTTTATAACACATGAAACAGGCAGCTACATACATAAAGCTGTTTTGTATTGTGAAAATTATAGAGCGTTTTTACGCAAAAAACTCGCATCGTTTTGTGTGCCAATAAAATAGCTCAATTAGTCACGATAAAATTGGACCAAAAAATAAAAAATTTCATCCTTTGCCTCGCTCAATCTATGCAAAAGCAAATCTTGTGATCGTTTTACTAATTTTGCTGTGTCTGCAGTCACCTGTATATCTAATAACATGGACACTAAATGGTATTATTTTCACAATATTACAAATGTTGTCACATTATTGGATATTGCACAGATAGAGAATACATAACACAAAATTTAAACAATCAAAATCTTGTATATATAGAATACACACCATCTTGTTACAAGTTGTGGCATTGTAATAATATATTTGCTATAATTAAAAGTTTCATGTAACTTAACACAATCTTTATATATAGAAGAAAATTTTACTTACCTGATTATTAAGCGTAACAATGTTCTTCAAGGATTCTGCATAATTCTTTAATATTGTTTCCGTGGATAAGCAGCTGAGACGAAATTCATAGAACATATCTAATTTGTAGACACATCTCTGACAGATATTTTTGGGCAGTGCATCCTCTTTCGATATCTGTGACAAAATGATCTCATGTTTTATTAAAATAATAACTGGCAAAATTTGATTTTAGAATTTTTACAACAATTATTTTACCTCGAGCTATAATCGTTTTTTTTTCTAACTTTCATTATGAAGATATAAATGAGACAAAAGAAAATAGATAATAGATAATGATCAAGAAAATGAATATATATTTAATCATGTATAATTTAATCAATTGTTCTTAACACAACAAAGTAATCTATTATCTCTCAAGCCACAGTTCCATATAAAAAAATATACAAAACTAAATAATAATTTTGGCTTAACATACTCTTTATCTTTTTCTAATTCTTGAAACTAGAAAAAACAAAAAGTAAGTCAAGTGGAAATTAGAATTAATCTATTGGTAGAAATGGACATTAAGCTGTAAGTCAAAAATCGACTAATCATAGCCAAGAATTTTAAAATGATAGAAGTATTTTCAACAATTCGACCGTGACTGGTCAATTTGTTTACTACTTAAGTCATTACGTACGTTCTTTTATATGATCCTTAACAAAACGTAAAGTGATATATCAATTATTTCAATACTGGATTATTGGAGCATAAAGCAATTCTCTTTAAAACTTTTAAGAGTAATGCCCGTATTCATAGTCAGACCTTATACTTAAGGCTTCCTTAAATTTATCTTTAGATGCTCAGTAGCCAATGAAATAATTCGTAGAGTATCTGAAGATAAATTTAAGGAAGCCTTAAGTATAAGACCTTACTATGAATACGGGCATAAATCTCTCAAGATAAGTGAGAAATCTCATTATCAAAGATCGAAAATTGAGCCAATCTTTTTCACGGTTGGCTCAATTTTATCACTCTTCAGAATCATTCCGAAGAACTTGGAGAACAGCTATTCATAAATCATGCCACGCAAATAATTTTGCATGTAGAATTAATGACGCAATTTTAATCGCCCTTCAATATTCTTAGTAAAAAAATCTTTTTTTCTTAACGATATGGATCTTTAAACAATTCAATTCGCAATTTTATTTTTTTACAAAAACACCTCCACGTGTACGAGATATTTTTAAATGTGCGAACGGTTTTAAAAATTCCAATACAAAGTTAAAACTTGCATCTGAAGCTCACGTGTCGAACGGAAAATTTTGGGCTGTCCTCCCCCCTTTTCCCTCAATCGACACGACTAGCAACAATGCGGTGTTGGATCGGAGCAAATTCTCGTTTTCACTTACCCCGATGGGCACACAAGAACGTATTTTAAACAACAACTGCCGCTGTTCGCTCTCCTTGTCGAATATCTGCAGCTGATGATTGCTTTTGAGCGAACACAGCCGGCAGAGTTCGGCGAAACCGAGGTCCTCGTTCATTGCCATTGTCGCCTCGTGCGGAATGCAAGAGGAAACGCACGCACGATACACGCACAACGGACAATCACCGGGAGATTAGGTTATGCCGCGTTGACTTCACGAATTTGCCTCGTATCAGAACAATAGATGTAAAAATACGATGCAATACGATGCGAGTATTATGTATTCAAATTATCACGAGCACGAATCTTCGTAGAATCTATCTCCAGGAAAAGCTATGGAAACCGATCGAGTCGAACGTGATCAATTCTGCTCCACTTTGTCGCTACTGTAGACACAGTGTGTTGTTAGGGGAAGTGTTGCCAGGTGGTTGAAAAATTGGACGGTAGAGGGTATGCCAAAAAAGCAGTAGATTTGAAATTTAAAGCGGCAGACACTTTTTTTTTTCAAGAAATTTCGTAAAATTGTTAGAAAATAGAAAAAAATATTGTAGTTATAAGTAATACATAACCGAAAACAACTCAGTAGCAAATAAAGTAAAAATAATAAAAAGAATGTACTCATATACTTTTTCCTTTAATCTTTATTTATAAATTTCTCATTGATAATTACATTGATGATTATTACAAATTATTTAATATTTTATAAAAAGTAACCTAGACCAATGGCACACGAGTAGCGTATACGACGATACTAACGTCCAATCAGAAGGATGCGCGAGATGCGCGAACAACATGGCGGATAGGAGATACTAATCTTTGAGTAAAATGAGCAGTAACATAGGATATTATAAATGCAAAATAAAATAAAGAAAGACGGTAGATAATCTAGCTGAAACATAGGCAGTAGGTTCGTGAGCCAAAACGGTAAATCTACCACTAAAACGGTAGAGCTGGCAACACTGATAGGGGAGTCCATGATGCAAGTTGCAAGTAGACAAGGGTGTGTTCTTGCGCATGTTTAATTGCTACAGCCAATCACAGCTTGATCTTTTAATCCGCCATTTTTAGGCGAGTTTTGTTTCAATATGCCTAGTATGACAGTAAAACTCAGTTTCACGCATAATAAATAATCGATACTCTATTCGTAATTACTTATTAGGCTTCTTCTTTTTAGCTGAACTTTTTGAACGATTCATATTTTCTCTTTTTCTCTTCAAAGTGGAGAGAAAAGGAAGAAAGATGAACCATGCAAGAACTTTAGCCGCTTTTCATGAGCCGCTCAAACCAGTTGCTTCAACGGCAAAAAGAATCACGTGATCAAAATTGACGCTTGGTATTCGTCAATTTTGACTAAGATCCTTTTTGTCGCTGAAACAGCCAGTTGAAGCGGCTCGTGAAAATGTACCTTTGGGGCAACTGTCACCAAGCTCAGTTAACTTAACTGGCCAGTTAGTCCATCGGAATTGACCAATCGCATTTGTCATTTTGTTTGAAGCAAATTTGTCCTATAGCCAATCGACAGGCTTGAAAAATTTGTCGTACGACAAAAACGGACGCATGTAATGCGGGGTCTACAATAGAAGTCGTAGCGGTCGTAGAGTCTTAAGTCATAGAAAATTGACCAATCATAGTCGATTATTCTTTTCATATTCGACTGTGATTGGTTAACTTTCTACGACTTAAGACTCTACGACCGCTACGATTTCCATTGTAGACCCCGCATTAAGCTGGTTCTACATTAGTCACATCACAGCGTCGCAAGCGTGTCGCAAGCGTTGCAGTCCAATCAGAGTTGAACTAGCTTGACGTTGATTGGATCGCAATGCTTACGACACTGCGATGCGACTAATGTAGAACCAGCTTGATATTGGCCTTAAGCTGGTTCTACATTAGTCGCGTCACAGTGTCGCAAGTGTTGCGATCCAATCAGAGTCGAGCTAGCTTGTCATTGATTGGACCGCAACGCTTGCGACGCTGCGATGCGACTAATGCAGAACCAACTTTATGTGGGGTCTTAAGTCTTAAGTCGTAGAAAATTAATCCAATCACAATCGAATATGAGAAGAATAATCAACTATGATTGGTCAATTTTCTACGACTTAAGATCCTACGACCGCTGTGACTTCTATTGTAGACCCCGCATAACCCCGGATTTACAATAGAGTTCTAAACCTTAAGACATAAGAAATGGACGAATCATAGTCGATTATTCTCGTCGAATTCGACTGTAATTGGTCAATTTCTGACGGCTTAAGGCTTAAAACACTTATTGTAGATCCGGGGTTACCACGAAAGCGTCGCTCTGCCCCGCGAACCGAGATATTAAGCATTAAAGTTGACGACTATTGAAGTTAGAAAATCTGTCACAGCCACACTGCGAAATTGTAACTCATTAGGCAATGGGGTGTGTGGACAGTAGCGTTCAAGTTCGGGGAAGCTACGCCGCCCCAAACAAAAAGAAAATAACATATCCTACCCGCTTGGGGTCTAACTGCGTGGAAGTTGCAGTTGGGACAGTGTCCACTTGGAATATTTGTAACCCATGAAGACAGTGGGGTGTGAGAACAGTCTTTTTAGAGATACTACAAACCTATTTGGAGTTTGGAATGTGAGAATTTTTACCCGTTTAACTTGTCCGATTAGGACCGTCGTGTGTCTATTTCAATCTGTGTCCGATTGGGTCCATCATGTGTCCGTTTCAATCTGTGTCCGATTGAGACTGTGTCCGATTGGAACAACCTGCTGTGTCCGATATTTTTTGTGCGCATCTGGGACCTTCCCGCATTTTTTGATTGGTTAATAAAATTCGTTCTTCCGATTGATCAATCAAAAGTTTCGAAGTATTTGTAGAATCAAGTGGACCGCACCCTAGATAGCATATATAGAGAGTTCAAAAAGAATTAAAAAAGATCCAGTTATTAATGTCATTAATTTAGAATTCATTTTCAGATACAAAAAGTATTCTTTTTCCGAACAGTTTTGAAAAGAATTCTTTTTACATTTGAAAATGCACTCAGAATTCATGACATACGACTGAATTCTTTTTGCTATCTTGCGGTATCAAGCTCGAATCGTGAACAGTGTTTTATAATGTCCACAGAATATAATATCTAATTATATAACAATATATTATTAAAATAATAACTAAAAATTGGAATAATTAAATTTAAGGAAGATATTAACAATGTAAAAAAACGTCGAGTATTCGTCTGCATTTGTAATTACGTTTTAAATTATTATAAATTCTACATAAAAATTTAACACATTTGAAGGTGTTATCATCAAAATTATCAAAATCAGTTGTAACAAATTAAATATTATTATTATTTACTTATTAAATGCTATTATTATTATTATTACTAAGGCCTCGGTAGTGAACCTAATGGCTCAGGACGCTCGTACGGAATACAAGAGATCCGGATTCGACTCCCGGTCGAGGTAATATTTTTCGCAATAAATTTAATTACAGTTTTTTCAGCATCTTAACATCTTTGAAATATGATGCCTATTTGAGCATCGAAATTATTAGAATTTAATTTAATTCGCGAAAATTACTACAATGGTTTAATTGCGTTTAATTCGGAAATATTTCGGCGCTCAGTTCGTTGGACTACAAGTGTGGTATATATGTCAAGAACATATATATCATATTTAGTGATTTAAGATGAATTATTTAAGCATTTAAGATCTAAGCTACATTCCGTTTCACGCATGATGCGCATGATGCATCTTTTATCCTTGTTATTCACCGAATGTTAAACAAGGATAAATGATGCATTATGCACATCATGCGTGAAACGGAACGCAGCCTTAGCTTCAACTGATATAGGGCTCTGATTTATCGACTGTTATTATTATTTCCTTATCAATAATACATGCATTATTCACGAGTTTGTCAAAAAAACACCGTGATTAATGTCTAAAATCTAATCTAATTAATAAGATAGCGTAATCGAGTATCTCAGAAATTAAAAAATATGTTGCCAATTATATACAATAAAACTGTTTTTGTTAAATCCTTCGTTTACGAAGTATTAAGATCAATTAATTAAATGATCTTTTAATGTAATTCTACATTTTGAAAGTACTTAATATCTATAATAATTAAATACTTTAAACGGTAGATAATTTTATAATCGAATGAATCGCAAATAAAATGACTCAATTGTTTTTTCTGAGCCGCATTTCCTGCATACCAATTTTTCTAATTTCTTGCATACCAATTCTTTATTGCACGCGCGTTAACTGAATCCGGATGAGAAACTCTGCTTTAGATCTGATCATACACGAAATGGCAAGACTGCTGATAACGGATTATAAAATAATATATCTCAACATGAATATCAGTCAAGCCGACTTGCTTGCGAATATTAACAAGTGTTGCTTTTTCCAGTACGTATCAATGAAGTATGATCTTGAAATTGAATGATACAAGAATAATGAGAATAATAGATCCATAATCCGTGATGATTATATTTAACGTATGGAAATTGTAGGTATTTAAAACAAAGCCTATCAGTCATGAAATTTTTTTCCATTCTCGCACTAGGACATTCAATTCATTTCTTCATTTCATCTTTAATATAAACAGCTGACAGTAAGTACATAGTGCAGGAAATTAAGCAGAGACGTAAATAAAACAATAAACTCAGTAAAATATATTATTAACTATAATACTTCATTATATCTGTATAATATTGAGATCCACGAGTCAAATACAAACGCAAATAACGAGAATATACAAAGTACGTGCTAATTAGTTGTTCCATTAAAAAACTCGTTGCGTTTCTTGTCGACACTTGGAGTTCCAATTGTATAAGAAATTAAAATAAAACATTAAATAAAATACTAAAATTTATTCTGAAGGAAGGTTGATTATATCTTGCACTGAGATCCATGAACCAAATGCTAACGCTAATAACGAGAATATAAGTAATATAGAGTTTTTCCATAACCGCCAGTTGAAAGTACCCAAATGGCTTTCCCAGCACGAAATCGTCTCGACGACAGCTGGGATACTGATGCCGAGGATAGAAAAGAATATTGCACCGACTAGAGAAATGAACGGATCCAAATCAGGCACTAACTGCGCGAAGATCACTGTAAAAAAAGAATCATAATGTATCACAAACATATTAATCATTGTTTTCCGATTGAATTAAAGCTTACATTTATAATAAACGTGCATGTAGAATATCCTTTAGTATATATGATTAGGCCATTCGTATCGTAAAATGCTTCACTTAACTATTTAACTTATTATTACATATTTAATTATCAATGAATCTTTATCCTTTCTATTTTTTATTTTATAAATTTACAAATAATATTTTCTAGAGATATCAAAGTATATGTAATATACTTCATTATAAAAAAAGAACATGTTATTAATCGTATAATATTCTTATTATATTTTACACAAATATCGATAAAGGAAAAGGAAACATAATTTCCAAACGAGTAACACATTTTTCACGGTACTTAGATATTCATGACACTCATGATACTGTATTTACGTGCTTGCAATTACAATTCAACGCATCGGAATTCGTTGAACATAAACTAACAGTAATATTACATCGATGTTGTAATTTCCTACTCAACAATGTAACTGTTGTTACGTATAATACGTGTCGCATTATTGTTGAACGGCAAATTATGATATTGATTGTATGATATTGATATACTGTTATATACTATTTATGTTTAGTTAGTATTTAGAGAGAAGCTTTTAATAAGCGAAAAAAATCTATCGTAACAATGAGAGATTGAATCGGACACACGGCTCAAAGTGGGCCGAATCTATTGCACCGAACGAAAGAACTGATCCGAATCGAATAAAGCAGACGATTCCCTTCTTTCTCGGTACACTTGATGATAAAAAGGCATGTCACGCGTACACGCACGCGGAGTAAGTGGGTGACACCGATCATTCAATCGGCTCACCGATTAGGTCTGCGACTCGACCTCCTCTCTGTCGGGAATGAGTGATTCATCGCAGTTTCTCCATCTCGCAATCGCTAGAATATCGCGGCAAAAACGCAACAGGAAAAGGTTACGGGAAAGCGGTGTTAACTTTTGGCCTATTGAAAAATACGTCCTCTGTCTTTAAGTATACCTGATAACTGTTTAACCATTTCGCTCGTTATTGCAATCTTGATAGATTTAATCGTATCTCTGATCTCACAAATCTCTCGATAAAAATGCGAAAAATATTTGTCCATGATATTAGATATATCACATTTTGAAAATCTATAATTTACGTCTCTCAAAGAGTTAAAATTCTAATAAAAAAGAAAAGAAAAGAGAGGGAAAATTTATAGCGTAAGAAAGGAAATTCTATAAAATGAAAATCTGAATTAAAAAGGTATAATTACTTCTAATTTTTTTTTTTAAATTATATGTCCTTTCTTTGGAGATCCATTTATAGATACGAAAAAAGGCACGAGTCGCCGAATGATGTAGACGATTTGTAAATTTGTGAATCATCCGCTTATACAAGCAACAGCTTTTCTGTGTCGAAACTATTTCTATTTTCTGTTGTCCTTTCCAATCAGATAAAAAACCACTATGTTTGCGACGACCGGTTTTTCGCGTTTAATAACACTCGCATATATCATATAACTGGAATATTTAAAATCCATATTCTTAAAGTTGTATCAGCATCTTTTTGTTTGATTTACGTTTTAATCATTTGTTTATAGCCTACATTGAATTTGTTTCTATTTATAATTAAGCTGTTCAGATTTAATTACAGTAGCAGCTAGTTAACACCTCCTCATTTGAATAATTTAACCACTTTACCTGTTAGTATAACAATGCATATTCTCATCACCGTTTCGCCCAAGGCCAGGAACTTATGGTTAAACAAGTGCTTTATGGAATTCCACATGATCTCGAGCGGCACGAAGAGCTGCAGACCGTAAGTAAAGAGAACAGCTGCAGCAATAAGGGCCTTCACCACTTGGGCCGGACTAAAACATTACCATTCATCAGTTTACAATGCATGTATCAAAATGACGTATTAACATTTAGCAAAAAGAGATGTCCACTCACATTTCCGATATTGGTAGACTCAACGTGATGCTGGGTTGTACATCGTCGCCGTACGCGAGGAAACCGAATATTCCCATCATAGCATATAGACTCACGACTATCGTCATCGTGATGTTAAGTACGCTAGGACATCCGAGGAAATGATGTGGATTTTTCATGTTGTTCGCCACGGGCATCACCTGCGATCACAATGGTACCTGGAAGTGCTCGAAAATGCGAAAGACGCAAGAGAAACCGTGCTATTACTTTTTAAATCATTCGCTTACAAAAGTAACAGTTGCCTTGCTGCATCGAATTAGTTCTATTCTCAGCTGTTATCTTTTCGATCAAATAAAAAACCACCTACTCCTGCGACGACCTGTTACTCGCGTTTAATGTCCCCTTCTGGATTTCCGACCTTATAAAGAAAGGCCAAGGTACCACGATTTAATTCGCGTTTAATAACACTATGGCAATTGGTAATGGGAACTTACAACGCCGATACCTTCGATGGCGAATATCACAGTTGCGAAGAAACGGGGCAGGTTTTCCACCGGGGCTAACAGCCGATTGTTGTTGAACGAATGCAGGTTGCTGTTGCTGAAGATATAGTAGAGCGTGATCGAAAAGCCGGTTATCATGAAGGTGTTCGCCAGTACCGAGAATGGCACCATATATTTTAAATCGCGCACCTGACCGAGCAGCATCAATGCCGGGATCAATGAGTAAATGAACATATTAATACCTAAATCCTTCCCACTGTTAAAATTCACGATCTGAAAAGAAAAGACGCACAGCTGTAACATGGAAGATCGGTTTGGTCTTCATGACTTTTGGAAGAGCGATGTCACTTTTTATATTTTCTCGCAAGTGGAAGTCTCTCTCTCTCTCTCTCTCTCTCTCTCTCTCTCTCTCAACTTGTTAAGATTATATAATATACATTTACACCTAGATTTCCATTTAAATCTTTAAGATCTTTAAGAAATCTTTTAGAGATAGCGATGTCGTGATGCAGGTATATGTATAAGGAAAACTATTATAGCAAGAGAGCACTCGGTCGCATGCAAGAAGAGGACAAGTAGAACTATTCCTTCAAAATACATTACCTAAAATTTGACGCCTTTCTATTATTGTATTGTTTAAATAATTAAACATTGAATACTTTATATTTTTTTGAAATTTCGTGTCCAAATTTGTGTAAGAATTAGAATTATCTCTATATATATTTCTATTCTATCATTTAGATTCCAATTAAATTCAATCGTATTTTAATATAACTTGAGTTATATATATAATTTAAGTAATTTAAAGAATAACAATCATACAAATCACGGAGCGTCAATGAATGTACATATAAAATAGATAATGATTTTAGAATGTATATGCGATACATGATCAATAATTACGTAACAAATAGCAAAAAAACTTTATAGTATTATAAATGATAAGAATTATTAACAGAAGCACTGTAATCTAAGATATCCAATAAACTATATAATATAATTATTATCAATTATTATCAATATAATTTTTCGTTATTGCTTCACTAATTGAATTAAGTTATCTGTTGATCAAAGAATGCAATAATCATCGTGTATGGAAAAATATTTATTCAATATCGCGAAATCGTAAAAATTGTGGAGCACCAGTCAATTTTTATCAAATTAGTCTTGAATCGTGTACTTTGTATTTGTATCACTTACAGAAATCTTATATTGACCAATTTATTGCTGAAAAAGAATAAGTAAATAATTATTTATTTTTTAAAGTATTAAAGATACTGAACAGTGCTTTTAATATTATTTACTTGAAATAAATAATTAATTACTGTTCTGCAGTATTAGATTTCTGTAAGGGAAATTTATAAGGTTTTTTTGAGTTATTAATTTGAATGTCAGCTCTCTCCCTTACAAAACGACGACCTAATCAACTTGTTAATATATCTCGCAAACAATTTCGCTAACATATCCCTAATATTTATGGCAGATGATAAGAAAGGATTAATATGATAAATACGATAAGTAGTATAATCATTATGTAAAACAATTTCGTACTCATTAGACTTACATTAGGTTTTGATCATAAATGTGCTAAACTTAGGAACTAATCGTAACAGAATGAGGCAAAAATGTATTAATAAGTTCCGTTAGTCGTGCCAAGCATTTGTTAGCATACATAAACGATCTTACTGTCATGAATTATGTAAGATGCATACCTGCTGAAGGGATCTAGAAACAAACACGACATAAACACACGAGCCGCCCACGTATGTCGCGCATAACGCCGTATTCACAAATATCTTGCTGATGTTAGCCCAAGGCCTGAGCGATTTCGGTCCACAGAGAAAGGCTGCGTGCGCCGTTTCGGCGTAAGTCATGTACGGCGTCTTAGTACGTCGGCAGAGTATATGAGAAGTACGCACCAGTATATGCACGCAATGGGCGCAAATAAAGCCGATTATAATCGTACCGATACCGCCAAACACTAGCCCGCCGTTCTTTATTGCATGTGGCATGGCCAGGATTCCCGTCCCTAGAGAAGATTTCAGGAGATGTGCCAAGGAGCCCAAATCTCTGAAACGCACGGCAGAACATGAAGCTATGATATCGATACAATATTATATGTTTCTTTGCTACAAAATGTATATATTATTATGGCTATACATATATTATGCTCATGCATAACGTTGCGTTGATAAAAAAAAGTAACAGAAGTAAAAAATTAGCTTTAGAAAAGTGGAAGTATTCAAATTTTGAAAACTCCCACAGTTTCTTTTAAATTGAAGATATAGGAAAGAGAAAGAGAAGTTACGCATATATAATGCACTATCCTAATTTGTTTTTTAAATATTATTCCAATTCAGAATTTACAAAATAATCTACTAAAGAATTGCTAATAGGAAGTTTTTGCAATAACATTAATCTAGATACAGTGAACGCTAAAGTCACGTTATCCTTTTCTTAATTAGTTGTTAAGAAGAAGATAACTTGATCTGTTCACCATATCTAGATAAATGGTATTGCAAAAACTCCCTAATTATGAGATGTGTCACTTTGCTATCACGTGGCGATACGGTAATATATACATTAAAGACAGGATGTTACAATACCTAATATTTTTTTGACAGAATATGGAAAATACGTGTCAATTTAAGTGCCGAGAAAAATTCTAGAATTTTAACGAAACTTACGAGGTTGCATGTCGTTTATCACGATGCTCGAATGGATCGTATAGTTCATCCTTTTCTTTATACTCGCCGATATTCGGAACTATTTTCGTGCTAAATTGAAAAAATAAACTATTATACATACAAAGTATTAAATTTCATTACAACGAAATAACAAAAGAATGCAATAACATGTGCCTATGTTTCCCAAACCTATTTTTTCCTGACATTTTTTATATATTTATATTTTGTTTAATGATTAATATTATTTCAAATATTAATCATTAATATATAAGAATTAATGTTTTCAATAATAGTTCTACAGCTGCATTATACTTCTCTCTATGTACAAATGTTTTAACGTTAATCGTGCACAGAGGTGTATCTAATTACACCCCACACATGCATTTTCAGTGCAAAATATAAAGAAAAAACTTTGGCTGCGCGTAAGTATTTGTGAAATTTTATATTGATTTTTAAGAAGATAGGTATAAAAAAAGTTACAAAATTTAATTTAAATTAAGCCTGGGTGTGTTTGCATTCTTGCACACAGACAGAAGATTAAAAAGTAATATTTCCTGATAAACTATACGTATTATTTATGTAATGATATTGAAAATTTACATATAGGCAATTCTTGTCTCGTTAAAAATTAAGTCACGTTGTTTACTGTGAATTCTGTATATTATATCAAATCTTATTTAAAATGTACTCTACTAGATATTGTATTATACTTGTATGTATAATACATAATTTTGGACGAAACACTTTTAGAATTATAAGACGCTTAAGCAAAAATTTTTGTAGTACCGTTTGTACTATTTTTATTATCACGTGACCTGTCAAGTGATAATAAAGTTAACAAGAGCTAAATCAATTTCGATCAAGAGTTATAAGGAAAAACGTCAAGTTTATGCAATGCGCTTCCTATCTCCTCATGAAACACGATACAATCACATTCCATGACGATTAATCTTGATCCAATGATTAGTTTTGCAGACACTGCGTATACAGAAGCCACGTTATCTGCTATTGACGCGTTTACCGCTGAATGACTTGATCATTAAGAAAGCTTTTGTCGATCATGCACATTATTTAATTACATTGTTCAACAAAAAAAAACACCAGAACAAGATTAGTTATTTTCCATAGTTTTTTGGTTGATGAATATGAATCCGGTTTCCAAAGTGTTCCATCACATTACCGTTTTGAAAAATTTACATTTAAAGTTGCAAAAAGGATTATTTTTACATATTTTGCCATATTATAACTATGATATGTGACGTACTAGAGAAGTTTTTTTTGTCGAGCAGCGTTATTTGTATTCTGTAGGATTTGATAGAGGAAGGTCACCGATACTAACATAGGTCTCCTAAAGCGACATTCCCTTATTTCTTAAAAACTAACCTTTGCACCTTATTAATACTAATAAAAACGTGATCTGTTTAGTTAATTAAAGAAGTACAAACTCATAATTCATATATTTGTGGCTTATTTCTATACCAAATCAGCTAAAAACAAATTCTATGAATCCGAGAAGACAATTCTTATGGTGTTCTTTTGCAAATTGCGTAATTAAAATAATGGTGACTGTATTATTAATAATATAATTATTATGTCATTTTAAATGTTTATAGTTTCATAAATTAGTTTTCTTTACAGAATAGGATATATTTTTATTTATAGAATAGGAATGTTGGCATTATATTGCCTACTATGTCAGTTTTGGAGCCCATTTTATCAGACGCTCATTTTTGCATAACTTAAGAAAAACTTAATTATTGCAAAATTGCAAGCAGTATTATAAAAACTGCTTATACTATCTGATAGAAGACACTTTTTAGTTTGTATTTATGTTTTTGAAGTTGTATTTTTATCTTTCGTTTAAGAAATATTGTCTAAAAACAAAGTGGTATGTCGGTATCGGTGACCTTCCCCTAGTATAAACAATATCAGCAAGATCTTTTGCAATGCGATTAGTGAAATACATTTTAATCAATATTTTTATATTTTGTCATTTGGTTCATCGTGCAAACAATATAGCATCGAATATTAATTTGCGGAAATACCTGCTACTGAATTCTGTCATGGGATTATCTGATTGCTCTTTCTCTGCTCGACCCATGGCGATCCTGAGAGAATAACAATATTATATGAGTTTTGTTGTGTGAGAAAAAAGAAGGTACAGAAGGAACAAAAAATATGATTCTTAAATATATGTTACAGTCTACAGTTCACTTTTAAAGATATATTATGTCAATAATAATTAAATTATAACATAGACCAGAAAAATAAAGAATTACATTATTTATTAGTATTAATTAATTGTTCTAAAATTAAATTTATTTATTTACTAAGTTCAAATTTTTTATATATTTTTGTTTTCTGGATAAAATTATACGAATGTAAAAATAAATTTCGAAATTTTATTTCTTATTATAATGTAATGTGTTATTACAACATTAACATTTTTATCAGTTGTCTTATAATTTTTATTAATGATACGTTAATAATATGTTAAAAAAAATCAATAAATTTACAATTAAAAATAAAGGAATTGCCGACGCATCGAATGAGATAAGCGTTATCGTATGCTGTTTGGAAACAGAAGGCTTCCTCGTGGTCGTATCACATTGTAAATATGAAATGATCAGCTAAACTGCTAAACAAAAACTGATTGACCGCGATTTTTTATACTAACATTCAGTGTGACAATCTATGAAGCTTTGAAAAGGAAAACATGCTGTGATAGCAATTTCTTTTATATATTTAATTAACGATATTATCAATGACATGATATCGACCAAGTTCCTTGCGTTCGCCTTGTCCGCACAAAAAAGTTTAGACTGATAAAACTGTTTAAGAGAAAATTTAAAGGCAAGTTTCGGATTAATCGACTGTGAGAATTAATTACTCTTTTTCGCTTCTAATAGTTGTATGAGTTAATACTAACCAATACTTGAATTACAAAAATTTGCGTATTTCTCTGAAATTATTTTTTGTGATAAGAAATTAACACGCCGCAATGAAATTTCGGATATATTATGTAACTTTTAATTTGCCACTTAAAATTAAAATAACTAAGAAAGTAAAGAAATGATCAATAAAAAGATCGAATATCAATTCTCTTTAATCATATGCAAAAATTTGACAAAGCAATAATAAGATCTGTGAAAAGTTGGATGAAAGTTTCGGTAAATCACGATATTTAGTTCAAAGCTTAATTATTATCGATAATCAATTTTATGGGATTTAATTTACCAAGATGGAATATTAATAAAAGAGAGCTGAGACTGACGAGAGGAATTTGGATATGAAAAACATAGTGGCAAAAAAAAAATACGAGTTTCTAAAGACTTATCAACAAAAGTGATCAGTTACGTAAAAAAAACAAAAATGATTTGCAATTACGTAAAAAAGAAATACAGTTCTAACTATATACACAATACACATCTGACAAGTAGACATCGTATGATGCTTCACCTTGACCAATTTTCTTAAAAGTTCCTCCGAAGTTTATTCGCCAATAAAAACCAAGCGTACTTTTTCGACGACCGATGATAAAAATTCTTCATGGATTGCAACCCGACGGACAACCCGAGATTCACGTGGGAAATTAATGGAAAGTAAAAAGTCAAGAGTTGTGCAAGGGGCCCCTCAAGATTGCAGTCAGCCGATTTGCGACCAATTCTTAGAGTATATCCACACATAAACTTATGCACAAAGAAAATTATCCCATCATATTTTACGTGCGTCTTTATAAGAGAAATGTGATTGGATAATTTTCTTTATGCATATGTTTATGCAGCTATACAAGTTTGTGTGGATATATTACTTAGGGCCATTACATACAAAGTTACATAAGCTACATAACCATAGCATAAGGCCGCTGAACCAATAAACGTTCAACATAAAGACATGTCTGATTTACATAAGATTCTCATTGGTCTAGGGGCTTTATGCTATGGTTATGCAACTTATATAATTTTATGTGTGATGACCCCTTAATTTGCTTTCGCCATTTTAATTAAAAGCGGTAGGAAAATGATTATATTACGCGAACGAATGCATTCTTTGAATTAATGATCTCATTCGGCAGTAACTAACGGATCCGAATGTATAACTATATGAATCCTCTTGGAGATTCTTGATTGTTTAAGCGAATACATGCAACGCATGTATGAGAGATTTCAAAGTCGCGAAGGACTCGCGCAACTGAAACTATGTCTCATAAATATTCCACGAAGAATAATGTCAAAGAATAATGTCAAGAGGATACGCAAGGACAATCTGTGATTACAATTTGCGAAGGTGGAAATTAATCTTGAAAAAAAATTAACGCTACGTAACAAAAACGTATATAAGTAAATATAATTAATTATGCCTGTAAATTTATTATAAAATTTTTATTTATATTTGTTTAAAACTATAAAATAATATATTTACTGTAGTATAATAAAATTCAATTAAAAAAACTAAATCGTATAATAATTTTATTAGAGTCTAAAGTAATTAAAACATTTAGTTTCTTTTATATAATATATACTTAGAATACTAACTAACGATATCGAAAAAAATGTAAGAGAGCATTTCTCTTTACAAAGAAGTATATTTGTAGTTTTATTTCTACACCATACATCATATCGAGACATGATGTAGCAATTTATTGTTGAAATATTTGCCACCTTGTAACGATTTTTTATAAGTTAATCAATAAATTAGTTCTAGCGAAATAGATCGTTACTTAGAAATAATCTTAATAACCTTATAGATAAGCTTTATCAAGGATTAACTCAAGTAGATACAGTTCTTTATTTTTCACGATCTTGAAAAAATTTTATCAGAAATATCCGTAATTTGTCAGCTTTCATATAATTTACTGTAAACTATAAGTGTTTATTATATTTAAAATTGTATTCTATGTTCACACACACAAAGAATTGAATATTTAGAGAATAATTAATTAATTAATTATATCATTTTAAATACTTGCTTACATATACAATAGACAGTCGTTGTCGTAATGCAAGTCATTTTATTATTACAAAACATGATATTTTTATTTTTTATTGAATAGTTGAAGCTTTCAAACTTTCACAAGTTAGAATTATTTACATTACAATTATTTACACAAAAAAATTGCTATTAATATATTGTTCTGGTAGAAATGTCCATGGCAGCGATATTTTGCCACGCCATGATCACTTGAAAAAATCTGACATGGCCCACAAAGGATTCGAGTCATGATGTAAGAATACAAGGTGAAACCCCAGGTAGAAAAACGGAGTCATAATTAAGTCATAATGATATTACAGAACGTCATCATGATGTCATTTGATACTTAAAAATTAACTTATAAGTGACGAATGAAGTCACGATGATGTCCTCGTGATATTATTATGTCTTCTATGTTCTACTTGGGGCACATTCTCGTGGATGTGCAGTAGGAAAGTGAATTTTAGGCAAAATTTGATTGGTTGTTTCTAGTACTGCTATCGCCATTATGCGCAATGCTACACCTTGTATTTTTATATTACGGTGCTGACCATGGTATAAGGTATTCCATTGCACATAATGGCGGTACACTAAATCAGAACAATCAATCAAATGCTTGCTCCAAAGTTGATGGAATGCACATGGTAGATTTTTTGTTTTGATTGGTCAAAGAGCAGCCGCCATGTTCAAGACGACTGTGCATCCTTGCAGGGAATGGAATACCTTATATTTATACCATGGTATAAATATAAGGTATTCCATTCCTTGTATTATGACGCTGCCGAGGAGAATTGTTATTTTCAGGACTTTGTTATTTTCATTTCCTAGCTGAGTTAATAAATATCAGCGTATAACTTTGTTTCCATCTAATCCCCTCAAATATTAATAATATTAAACTATCAGCAAAAATATGAAATTAAGAATGGTTATAGTAAAAGGTATAATGCTGGCAATGACTCGACAAGTATGTGATTAGCTCAGCGTTAGTGTATTAGATTACCGTTCTAGGAATCGTATATTTAAATCTCATTTTTTTTTTTAAATTAATTGTAATTAATAAAATAGAAAATAGGTATGCTTCAGTTGTGAACACAAATTAAACTGGAAAAATAAAAAATAATAACAAAGAATTTTTTTTCGTTAAAATATAATTGTAATCTTTTGATTATATAAAAAAAATTTTTTATGTAAGAAAATTTTTTGTTATAAAAAATATTTCTTTCTCAAAGATTTGCGTTTTCAAAACTATTTTTTTAATTTAATTCTAATAGAAAAGAACAATTTTTTTCAAAAAATTTCTTAGAGATAAGTGCGCGTCGAACTTTAAATCAATCTTTCATCAGTCACACAACCTAAATTATTATCACTCAAACCTTTCAGTTTAAAGTTAAATTCATACTCTTCCTTATCCCTACTATAATATGAACGCGCGCGCATTCATTTATATATATTTATAAAAAGATTAATTGCACATAACTACTGCATGCCATTTGATTTGTTTCTTAGTAAATGTTAACTACTGAGCTGAATACTGATTCATCAATGCTTGTCCATGATGTGTATAGATTTATGTAGTATTTATATGTAGTAGATTTATGTATACGACATTATTATGATGTCGAATTTTAATAAGAGATTCTAATAAATTTAAAGTCGATTTTTACCAGAATTTTTCTATAATCAAACATATTTAATTATTTCAGAAAAATCATTAAACTGTACGTTGGAAATATTTAACAATTGGAAAAAATTTGTGTTTTACGTATTGTAAAAATATAAAAATATACAATAAATTATAAAATCGATCATAAAATTATATATAATGCAAAATCTATTAATTGAATCGATGTTCACAAAATTCCAACAAAAATGTAACAAAACTTGCTGCTCATAAAGTGGGAAGCAAACAACAAATAGATGGCAAAATCTGAGAATATGCACAACACAATATAATGGCAAATTAGTAGCAAATTCGAGCAAAACTTGCTGTTGGATAGCTCGATCATTTAACATTTGACATGCTTTTTTAAATATCCTTAAATAGAAATCTCTTTTATGAATTTTTGTACATAATTAATTTTAAAAATGACCATTACGCTTTACACAAATTATGAATGGTTTAAAAACTAATTTATAAGAAAATATATGGAATAAATCTCAAGGTTGAATCTCTCTAAGATCTCCTCAAGTAGCACACAGCGCTTACAAAGCGTTAACAAAGCGCTAAAAAAGTGCATATGATTACTTTTTTAGCGCTTTGCAAGCGCTACTATGCTACTTAGATCGTCAAATATAAGAGTTAACCGCTTTCACGCAGAGCAATACTTTATCCATACACACACACACAATTCCAATTATAATATAATTTAATATATCTCCAGGTATATATATATATATATATATCTCCATTAAATTTAAATTGTGTTATATTATGAAAATGTTGTATTATTTTATATTATTTAGTATTATATAATTAATTATATACTGTAATTGTTACATTAAAGAATGTTTTAATTTAATAAATATTATTTATTATAATAACAATTGTTAAAGAATTTATATGGTATAAAAATATTCTTATTCGTCTTTTTCTTACTTGTTTTAAAACTTGAAAAACAATAGACAATAGATATAGATGACCACTTAAAAGTATTTAAAGATATTTATAGGTATTTAAAGGTATTTAAAGGTATTTAAAGATAGTTCAAGGTTTTTAAAGCAATTTGTGTAATTGTATATTACATTGAGAAAAATTAAATGATGTTATACGTCTCAACGTATATTTACGTATTAAATAAACATGTCAACAAACTTTTATAATCTTTTGTCTGAATTAACAAATATTTGCTTGACAGCTCATGAATGCATTTAGTTGAATCAACTAATATTTTTTTAAAATAGCAATTTTTTCAGCATACGTGAATGAGTCAATATAGAGGAAGGTCACCGATACTAACATAGGTCTCCTAAAGCGACATTCCCTTATTTCTTAAAAACTAACCTTTGCACCTTATTAATACTAATAAAAACGTGATCTGTTTAGCTAATTAAAGAAGTACAAACTCATAATTCATATATTTGTGCCTTATTTCTATACCAAATCAGCTAAAAACAAATTCTATGAATCTGAGAAGAAAATTCTTATGGTGTTCTTTTGCAAATTGCGTAATTAAAATAATAGTGACTGTATTATTGATAATATTATGTCATTTTAAATATTTATAGTTTCATAAATTAGTTTTCTTTACAGAATAGAATATATCTTTATTTATAGAATAGGAATGTTGGCATTATATTGCCTACTATGTCTTGAAGCTCATTTTTACATAACTTATGAGAAACTTAATTATTGCAAAATTACAAACAGTATTATAAAAACTGCTTATACTATCTGATAGAAGACACTTTCTAATTTGTATTTATCTTTTTGAAGTTGTATTTTTACCTTTTGTTTAAGAAATATTGTTTAAAAACAAAGTGGTATGTTGGTATCGGTGATCTTCCCCTATAAATAACGTAATTTACATCACTTTAATTTTTAAAGGCAAAATTTAGGTTACTCATTGACTCTCTCTCTCTCTCTCTCTCTCTCTCTCTCTCTCTCTCTCTCTCATCTAAATATTCGCGTAATTATTTTACTACTATTCTTTATTTAACAGCACATAAAATTTATATATTATTTACTTAATTTATTATTATATTTAATTTACTATTATTTAATGATATATACAATTACTCGTTACATATAACTATAATCAAATAATGTTAATATTCTACGTCACATTTGTTTCGTGACCATGGTGGAAGAACATGGTCGTGACTATATTTTGATAGTTTTCAAAAAATTACTTTCGTTTTCATGATTTTATAAGATCAGTTGCGGATATTTCAATGTCAGAGTTATCACGTTATAGACTGCAGAAATATTTTGTTTTCTCTGACTGTAGGTACACACTCCTTGCGTAAATAAGTCATTTGTAAGTTAGCACTTTTGTCAACAACCTTCGGGCGATAATTTAAATAACAAAGTTTTATATTTTCATGTATTTTCTCGAATACGTATTTACGGTGTACGTAACTTGTACTGTTAAAATCATACTTACTCTTGTATATTGAGACGAGGATGAAGGAAGATTTGTTGCTTGATTTACGAAGAATGTTTATTTCTTTCTTTGACGACGTTGAAGTATATCGGATTCACATTATCACTCGGCTCAGATGAAATATCAATCCTCTTGTTTAACTCAATATTTTACTTTAATATTTTGATTTCAATTCTCGTCTATCTAAAGATCTTTATTTTCTCTCCGTCTCTTTCTGTTTTCCTCCTTTTCATGGAGCACGAAACGTTCACGTGAGTTCTGATCGAGCGGGAACCCGTAAGTTCTACAGAAGGACTCGTATTGCCTTTTTTTTTTCTTAAAGATTACATTTATAATATAACTCGATAATGACTAATGAGCGGATTACTAAAGTTGTTTAGGTGATGATTTACAAGATTATCAGATAAAAATCCAAATGAATCGCGCAATCCTGCAGTCAACAAATCAAATAAATTCTGCCGTCTGCAAATATGCAAAGAGATAATGACGACGATTAAACAGTGACCTGCACTGTGCGTTATCTATATCCTATGCTTTACGGATTTCTCACCAATCTTGGAAATGTGAAAATAACTCGGAAATCGCACGCTTACACTGCAAGTTGATGATAAATAGATTTCACTAATTAATGTCAATGAAAATTCGTGCGTAGCTTCACCAAAAATTTCGCGGTTTCGAGAATAAATTATCTTTGATAACTCATCTGTGTTGTTCTTGAATTCCACTGGAAATTATTGCCGGCATTTCCGCAATCGTGTAATCAGGGTTTAGTCTCACACATCGACAGAATTATTAATCATCCGAGAGATTGATGACTTTTTTCTCCGTCTGAGATCGTTGAGTGGTCGATGAACTTAGAACAATGAATAAATAATCCTCGTCAATTTTGCAAGATACTGAGCGTTTTTGGTTTTTCACTGAGAAGTGGGAGGGTAATAAGAGTAACGTGCCAAAATTAACGTGAAATGGTGACAGACCGCACACGACTGGGCAAGTTTCTTAGCGTTAGCCAGGTATATATATATATACGGACAGTCTATACATGAGTGACTACCGCGAACACGAGCTTCATCGCTCATGTGAGTATACCAGGAAGGGAGGGAGTAGATAGTGACAGCAGGTAATGTACTCGATTCGACATTACTTTTAAGTGTGCACGAGAGTGCGTGGCGGGAATTAAAGCTAATGGTTTTGCTTGCTAATATTATAGGTAAAAAATTGCTCCATATTCCGATAGATGGAGATTTGACAACGCTTGAAGAGCTAATTGTAAGTAAAATATTTTTCCAGAGATGTAGGTATCTATAATTAATTATTACACAGAAACAACAATGCTGAAATATTTAAAAATTTAGGTATAGATATATATTTGAAAACAATTTGGCTAGACTATCAAAATAATTATGTTGAAAATTCAAGCATGATAAACAATGTAGTAAAAACTTTTGACATTCTAACAGTGAGCCTAAGCTTACTTATCTATCGTACTTAATTATTTTGAGTTTAACAAAAATATTTTCAGATCTGTATGTAATTTTATTAGATATGTCAGTAAAATTATTCTTAATTCCATGTACGATCACAAAGAAGAGTAAGTAACTTCTTTATTTTTTTATTAATATTGGATGAGTGCAAAAGTTCGTGCCCGATTTATTATTCAAAGTTTAAACAGCTGTAATTTTGTTAAAAATGAATAAAATTTAAATTTAAAAAAAGGGTTTTAAAGCTTGAAATGTCTATTTTCGAATAGTTACTATATTTTTTGAATTTATGTGAGTTTTATAATTTTCACATATAGAAAACTACGAGTTAAACAAAACGGGAAATTTTTTCTTCATTTTGTGGGCCTGTCACATGTCCAAAAAAAATTGCAAAAATTTTTTAATTTCTAATGTAAAAATTTAAAGTTTTCTCTATAAAATCGTTTTTAAAAAATGTCCCTACAATTTTTTGTTACTGAGTTGTTGCGAATTAAATAAAAAGAATATTTTGACTTTGCTCGTAACTCCGTCAAAACCATCACAATTTAAGAAAACAGATTTTTAAATTCTCTCATCAGATAGAGTAAGATTTAGATTTTATTTTATTTTTAACAAAAATAACAGCTGTTTGAATTTTAAATAATAAATCGGGCACGAATTTTTGCACTCATCCAATAAAATCACTTATCAAGTACATGCGACGGTTAATCAGAAAAATCGCCTGATTAGGAGCTACAAAATCGAAAATATTGTGAAGTTGAAATTGATAAATCGAACATATAAAGTTTAACATGAATATATAATTATGAAGGTATTTGAAAATATTTACGTGATTTACAAAACAACATTTAGATCATCTCTGAGAAACTTCAATGTTTGCGAGTTTATGAACAAACAATCAAAATTGACGATAACAACATTCAAAATTATATATCGAAGCGCTATTTATCGAGCGTATAAACATCAAATTACTTTCCGCTTTCACGTCTTTCCCTCTACCTAATCTTTGCAATATCGCTTCCGCTTCTCTATCCCATTGCGCGTTTATCCTCGCTCAAGTGTTGGTGACTGCGTAATTAATTGATTAACGGCACTATATATAAAGTCGAAGGCTCAATAAAAACGGACGCGACGAGCCGCTCGAATCAGAAATCGTCGACACCTCCGATTCTTGAAGAATACTACATCGAGTAACCGTTGCTTGTGTTTTGTACCCATAAGGACGTCGGTTATTCGACTGTGCGATCAGCTCGATTCGCGCCTCCACATCTCACGCGTTCCCTTTCACCTTATCCTCGTCTCTCTTGGTATACAGGTCGCACGCACTCACCGTCTCTCTTCATTCTTTTGCAAGAAGGTCCCCGGCAGGTCTCCCTTCTCTGGACCACCTCTGCGCCGCCGGTGCAGTTTCTCATTGTAGGTTGTCGCTCTTGTTCCACATCGCGAACGGCGCAACTCTGCCGTGCCGCACGTTACGTAAACGCCGGCCAAGGGAAATTGAAGGTGCCCCCTCGGAATGTCGCAAGTGCAACATTCCAATCTTTACGGAAATGAAGGGTCCTCGATACCGGTCAGATATCAATCACGTTGATCAGACATTTCGAAGCGAGAAAATCGCAAGATGAAAACGATCGAGATACGTCATCCTTACGATGCCGGTACGCAAACTGAAATGATCTCGTAATGAACGGAACACGAGATATTACTTTGTGCATAAAATCACAATGCGGGAAATCAAGTACAGTCGAAGAGCATTGTTATAAAGATTTCCCATGTATTTTATTCGTTCTCATCCTCTTTCGCTTCGTTGCTCTGGAGAATCTGTCCTTCGTCTCTTACTGATTATCTGCATCCTCAAATGACATCAGATTGCTTTACGTGTTATGTTTATGATAGGAAGCATAATTTTGTGCTAAGAGTCACTCAAGCAGTTTGACAGGCTATTAATCAACATTCTTCCTGCTTTGTTCCACTATATTCTCTAACAATTGACCAGATGCTCTCTATCGTCCCAAAAATCTGTAAAATAATACAAACGAGCATTGCTTTATCTAAAGATTACGGCGTATTGAAATTAAGTTACTGTCCCAGATGAACAATGTTTATATACCTATATTCTTATACTCGATAATGTTCATTGATTAGCTCTTAAAGACTGATTAAATCTTGAAACCAAAATTAATATTTGATTCGGAGAAATAAAAAGATTTATGTATTTGGTTTAAACGAATTTTTTAAAAAATTGTAAAAATTAATTTTGAATTAGAAAAATTTGAAGTAAAACTAATTTTTTTCAAACTTTACAAAATTCAAAATTTACAATAAATTTTTCCATGTATTTATACGAAAAGGATAGTTTTGAAGTATCTAAAGATTTAGCTAGATATAAATCTAAAAATAATTTTGTTTGGACCATTAAAATAATTATGTAAGACGCTCAAACTGGTTATTAAAATGTTCAATTTTTTCCAGCATTGTTCATCATGTTGAGAGTCTTACATAATTATTTTAATGATCCGAAAATATTATTTTTAGATTTGTATCTAGCTAGATTTTTAGATATTTCTGCAAAACTGTTCTTTTGTGCTGTTCTAAGAAAAGTCATACCAAGATCATTAGCCACACGATGAAAATAGCGATGTTCTTTGCGAACATCGTCCTCGTGGCTTCCGCCCACTTAGTCGATGTCTCGATTAGTATGGGTATCAGCAGCATGATCGTCGACATGCCCAAGGCGGCGAACAGGCCCAACAAAGGTACCATTTGGGGCACGGCGATGGCTAGCAGCGCTACAGGTAGAAAGAAGAACAAGGACGAGTTATTTCCTGCTAATTACAATCGGCATTCGTGCCATCAAATGCTTATAATCGTGATACGCTTACTGGTGCCGATTACACCGCCTAATCGAAGCAAACTTTCATAAAATCGATGTTGCAGCGAACTCTTAGTAATGATTCTCGAGTGGATCATAGGCCATAGCACACTGATCGGCACATAGTATGTTAAACCGAAAGTAAACAGAACTGACAAGGAAATGGCTATCTTGACTACTTGGGCTAGGCTGCAAAGAATAACGAACGATAAAATGAATTAAGCCATGAATTGTAAATTTTGAAATCGATACGAATCTATTGTAAGATTTATTATGCACTGAAACAAATGTTTGGTTGAAAATGGACAAATCAGAAAATTCTGATTATGTCAATCAGAATTCCGGTTATCTTAACTAGAATTTTCCGGTTAAATCTACTAAAATTCTAGTTGAAATAACCGGAATTTTAATTGATAGACGTTGATATAATCAGAATTTTCTGGTTTGTCAATTTTCAATCAAATATTTTTTTCAGTGTGGAAATAAATTTTTTGACACGATAATGACATTCTCTCTTTTACACACAGCGCGATTATTATATAAAAAGAAAAGAGATCTATATTAATGCTCAGGAGTTAGTAGAAGATAGTAGTATAATGTTATACGTTTATAACGATGACAAAAGAACGGTCATTAATTATCTATCAGGAAACGTTATATCATTATTATTTGAATTTCAAAGTACTTCAACAGTGTTATAGGAACGCATGTACATACATTAAAACTTTATTAATCTACATATAATCATCGATCTGTAAAACTCGATTGTGAAGAGAGAAATTCCATAACAAATTATAAGATAAGCTACGTCACTGGACACGTATTAATAATGATACAGAACGTTATTCGTTACGCATAGATAGGCGATTTAATAATTCACGCAAAAAAGGCAATATTTCAATTGAGGATTTTAAACTAATTTTAAATCCGAGTCAGACCTGAGTCCTTCACGTTTACGTGGTCGAACTGACCTCACAATTGTACATTGCGCATTTCTTTTCTACGGTCGGCTAGCTCGTTTCGCTTTTGTTAAGTTTAAGTTATTCGAAGGTTATTTCTCGTCGCCTTGTGATTCTTACGAGAAATACAGTATATACAAAGTAAATCATAAATACTGAACACGTAAAGAATCATACGATCACATAAATGTTAAACACATCCTGTTCTGTGATCACCGATTACGCGATGTCAATTATACAGCTGTCATTTAAAACAGACAGCCGACATATTTACCGTTTGTCGCACGTTAATACACAGTTTAATTGCCTTTGATAACGATTTGTTTGCAATTCTTGGCAAATAACAAATTTTTATTTGCACAAAAAGCTGATGTAATTTCTTCAAATATTTCATTTTGCGAATGGCCTATAAAAAGTTAGCAGTTACTTCTCTAAATATAATTAATTATAATTGGTGGAAAGAGAAAAGGAATGAGCTTTTGATAACGATTTGTTTGCAATTCCTGACAATTAATAAATTTTATTTGTTTAAAATTTATTTTAAACTGATATAAATTCTTCAAATATTTTGTTTGTGAATGATATGTAAAGCTAGCAGTGGTTCTTCCATTAAATGTAATTAACTGTAATTAGTCGAAAGAGAAAGGGAAAAAGAAAGAGAAACATGTCAAATACATACATATATATATATATATATTCAACATTAAAGTATTAATTAAATCTGGATTAGTAGTAGTACGAGTGTTTTGCAAGATAGAAAATAATCCACTTACGTCTCCTCCATTGGTAAGTTCTTGATAACGGTGTCGCAAGCGTCTGGGTACTTGTTGTAGCCCAGGAAGCCGAAAGTTAGGTATATGACAATGTTCAGCAAGGTGCTGGCGATAATCAGACGCGGCATATGACTAGGATGCCTCATCGTGTTCTCCAGCGGTAGATACAGGGTCATATTGTGCAAGGCGAATAGGAAAATGGCGCAATACATGGGCACAGGTAGAACTTCCGTCAGAACGTCGAGTCTACGGGGATCGGGAACATCGTCCAGGAAGTAGTAGAACGCGGTGCAAACTCCAAGGAACAGGAAGAAAGTGCCGATAATGGAGAACGGCGCTAGATACTTTAGATTCGGCACGAAGCCCAAGGCGCAGGTAAAAGGAAAGAAGATGACGATATAAACACGCGAGTTCATCTCAACGTTCGCGAAAAATTCTATCACCTGAAAATGCCGCCAGCATGAAATTACCTAACTCTAATTTGTTGTTTATAAATCGAAGATATCGAAGATATCGAAAGTTATATCAAACCGAGCAAGAATGTTATCGTAAAAAAAGAAAGTAATCGCAGTTTTTTATAGATATCGATTTCCCGCAATTTTCCCTTATCTTCCTATTTGTTTTAATATCTGATATTTTTGCAACAATAAAAGAATATGGGACCGACGCAAATAAGATGGAATGTGAGCTAAGTTTTAATAAAATCCTTCAAACAATCTTCGCGATCGATGTTTCCTTAATTAAAACGTGAAAGTATAATTTCCGGATACAAGCCGATAGATGCGAAGGACTCTTTCCATAAGAAAAAAAAGTCGATTGCGGTTTCGTCGATCAAAGAATTGATCGTTAAGATTGAGGTCAGGTTGTTCCGGGTTGTATCCCCTACGTAAAAGGATTTTTGTACGTAAGACTCGTCGAACGGACGTCACGATGCCGCTTTATCGTTTCGACTTCCGGCATGAGATCGCGGCGTTGTGTCATACCTGTTGGAACGATGTGGCCACGTATAAGATGTATATCACAGCGGCCTGAAAGTGCACGAAGCAAATGATCACGTTGGTAACTACACCGAATAGCTTGGCGTACTTTCGAATCCTCTCCGGACCTGATTGGAAGGAGAACTGCGCCGTTTCGGCGAAATCCAGCATGGGCACGCGATTACGTCTGCATAACACCTGAGAGCATTGCACCTGCACACCAAAAAGGAGACAGAGAAAGAGAGAAAAAGAAACTTGCCTGCATTCAGATGCGTTTCGCGCGACGGGACCTTTCTTTTTCTCAATGTTTAATAGCTTATCTCATCAGCGGCGCCGATTCGCAAACAATTGGGTTATCGCGATATAAGGGCAAGTATCATAAACAAGAGGATGCCTCTCACTTTCTGTTTCTCGCTAATTGTTTTTGAAATACTAACGATAACATTCGAGATGAAAAAATTATCATTTTTCATGTTCTCACGTACGATAATGACGGCCATGTGAACGCACAATGTGCCAATGATGATGCCGCAGACGATAGACATCGCGTAGCCGGTCCTTCTGAAGGCGTGCGGTAGAAAGAGTATACCGGTACCGATTGCGCATTTCAGCAGATGCATGAATACGGCAAAATCTCTGCAAAAATTTAGTCATGAATAATGTAAGTGTGTCCTTCCTGTTTGTTACAATCTTAGTATTATAAATAATAAATAAGATAATATTTAATCTCGTTAATCCTTATCAATTTTTTGCGATAAACACAATATTATACAATTTATTATACAGGGTGTTTATTTGAAAACTTTCCAGCTGATTATCTCGAGAAATATAAGATACAAAAAAGTAAACATCGATCCTTGTTTTGAAATAATCGACTGAATATAAATCAGTATGTCTATGAACAGAAAATGTATATAGGCCGTTATACGATCTTAAGTCATTGTTTGAATGATATAAAAAGAATTAAGAGCGTGTGTATCCAAGGACAGCTTAATTGTTATAATATAGAATTAGCTGATACCTTTTATCAGCTTACACATTTATTAAAAAATTACACAGACCTATGAAATTGAGGGTGTTAAAAGATATTAAAGAAGTAGAAGTGGTTTTCTTTGTAATTTTTGTATGTTGAATTTAACTGCGGATTGGCCTATAATAGCACACCAAGTTTTCAAAATATTTGAGGTTAAAGTGTCCAAAAACTGCTATTTTGAATTCCAAGAAAAATACAAATGATATTTTAAAAATTTATACTTTTTTACCCATTTTTAATCAAATTTATATTTTTACTCAAATTTATATTTTTATCCAAATTTATATTTTGATCCTGATAAAAATTTTCATGTCATAAATTGGTCTGTCAGATCAGGCGTGGCGATTGCCATGCAATGGTTCATTGAACTTTTATGCGACATAAACCTTGAAACATTAATCTTATGTATCTCAGCGAAAAAATATCGCAAAGCAACAATCGGAAATGGATTTTGAAGGAAAAGACTAGTCCTATACTATTATTAAGATCAATAGTACTATGCTATTGGCAGAAATATTTTAAAAAATTATATTTCTCAAAAATAAATTCATAAAATTGGCCAAAATAGTCTTTTTCGGACATATTTCAACGCTTTAAATTGTAATAAGACATTTTTTAACAGATTTAATTCATTACGAATTGCTAGTTTAACGTGCACAATTATTAAATTACATTCCAATCAACATCCATCAAAAGTAATATCAATATTATAATTTCGCACTCACGAAAAGAACGAATTTTGTTAAAGTAGGTATTTAAAAATTTAAATCAAAAAATAATTTTGTTGAACTATTAAAATAATTATGTAGGACAGAGATTCCTAAAGTCGCAATCCACTAGCAAGTAGATTTTTGACGGATCGCGAAAAATTTTAGAATGTTAAATTACTTTTTATTATATTAAGAATGCTGCACCTTTTCGTAACTTCGTATATGTGTGAAATTGACTTTTCAGCGGTGGTAGGAATTAAAACTAATTGCAAAATAATTTTAAATTATAATTATCAATTTCCTTGCGACTGAAAATGATTTGTATCAACGTCGATATTAAGACTTTATTAATAGATAGAGTAACTCCGGCAAATACACCGCGCTGGGATTTACGCCGCAGAAGTCAGAAAAAATAGAAGGAGTGGGGGTAATTTTCCCGTAACTACTCTATTACATGCCTTTATGTTATATTAGTATTGATTTCAGCTTCTTATTGTTAATATTAATGAAATTATTGTGAGTTGAATCGATTTGTCACTGTAATAAGTAGCGCCATTATAAATTATAATCTATATAAAACGATTACTGTACACGCAAAAAAATATTTTGCTGCTCCCCAGCAGAATTACAGCTATTTTTTGTATCTGATAGAAAATTATGTATCATACGCATAGAATTTATAGCACAAATCTAAATTCTATCTCTGTCATCTATATGATTAGGTACAATACATATCCAATATCGTAGTACTTGTTAGAAATTTATCTATTTTAGCTATTTTTCGTACTTAGATAATTTTCGCTATAACTCCAAGATCGCTTTTTTGAGTGTAGGGCGTGTAAAAGACTTAGTGGTTATTTCGTGGTACATATGTGTAGAGGAATAGTAAAGCATGTATAGCATTGTATAACAAAATACAAGTGCTTTGCTTTCGTATTCTTTGTTTAGTTTGTTGTCTTGTATATCCCACCTGTTTGGGATATACGGCATTTTTAGCAGGC